>NC_133208.1:3795914-3923414 GCF_958299795.1 Porites lutea | reverse complement strand
GTTGTTGTTTGTTTTTTATGCTTTGAGTATTGTTTAAAATATTCAAGAGACCAGAAAATTAATGATTGTCTGCATGCCACGGCTATAGACATTATAGTTGAACGATCGATGATTGTCGATCAACATATTTCCGTAAAAACACCACTTTAACTCTTCAGTACACCCTCTCTTGAATGTGAAACTAATTTTCTGTACCTTATTTTTTAAGCAGTAGCCGGATAAATCTTGCCTTTAAACCTCAAAGATCCCTACTGAATAAATTGATTGTTACAATTGAAGAAAACTGGACCAAAACACATCACTAAACGCAGAAGAAAAACGTTTCAGCGTTTTGTTCTTTAGAGTATGCACTGTTTCACGTGCTGTACTGCACATTAGTTTATACGAAGGTAAAGAATACGAGGTTGATGTCGTCTAGTAAACTCTAATGTGTAAAGGTTGGGTATAGATGTCAATTATTTCTTTATAAGGGGGGAAGGTGATCCCCAGTTCCCCTCCCCTGATAAAAAAAACTCCAGTATTAGGATCAGAATGAAGTATTCTAATGACAACTTATAAAGGCTCCTGTTAACTTATGTAACATTCCTCCCAGTCTGTTCACACAGCACACTGTTCTATAGATTAGAAGTGACTTTTATTTGTATATTCAGACTTAGATTCCAGTTTGTCAGATAACTTTTAAGACCGTTTTCTATGCTTTGTTAAAAACAGAAACCATATTCCTTGCAAAATTGAGTTTCAAGGGCAATTCTTATCAACAACTACATTCCCAGGGTCTTTTAACAATTATTACACTTAAGGCTAGAAAACCTTTTAGAAAGCACTTTGAGTTTAGGAAAAAAAATGAATCTCTTTTCAAGCTTGTGGGGGTGGTATTTCTTCCACGTAGATCCGGGACACCGAGTTCCATCCTGTGTTCGCATCAGCAGAACCGTAACTTGCGCAGTTTCCGACCCAGAATCCCACGCGCACAGTACCTTTGTGGATTTTATCGCAGACTCCCTCGACGTGACGTGGGCGGTGCAAATTTTTTAGTCTGCTGCCAGTTCCATATCTCATGTAGACTACAGCATCAATAGCTGCTGGAGCCGAGCACTCTGCGCCATTAAAAGTGAAATACCATCGCCTGCAACAGTCGTCGCAGTTATGGATGCGGAGTTGGCCACTCCAGTAGACACGCAGACTTGTGTTGTCCGACGTCTTCTTGAAAATGCATTCCTGTTGAAAGGGAAAAGCAAGAAAATTCAAGATTATCAGAGTAATCTTTTAATTTTTTTACCCACAGAGAGACAGCTCTGACTACGATTCAAATTAAAGTGGCGGATCCAGGGGAGGGGATCGGGTAACCCGTCTCCCCTTCCCCCCTCTTAATTTTTAGACCAAACTGAGGCCCCAAGGGCAGAAAAAGTATTTTTGGAGACCGCTGCCCCCACGCCCTCCCCCTTATCTCAAGGTCTGGATCCGGCACTGAATTATAACAATGCTTTCGTACGGTACAGTGGTACAAGGTGGGTTAAACTAACACTTTAATCTGTGAACAAAATCCCATGGTATTACCATTCAAAACTGCTGAGGAGTGCTTCCTTGTAAAAACATTTGATTTGCAAGATTTTACTCGATAAAATTGTAAATTTTTTGGAAGTCATAAATAATTAAAGAAATGATCGGAGCCACAAGGGCCACTGGTTCTAATCCAAGCAAATTTGCGAACAAGACCTTCAAAGAAAATTCGTTCTTTTTAAATAAAACTTCCGAAACTGACGAACTTTTTATTCTGAGGCCAACTTAGCTTTTACCTTGACCAATCCTGAGTCCCTGCCGTCGTTCAGATTCTTAAAAACGCACTGTTTCCAATTACGTGCAAAAGACCCTGAAGCCCCCTTGGGACCTGAGGGACCTTGACTTCCAGGAGGACCTGTATCACCCTTCTTTCCAGCTTGACCCGAGGGGCCTTGTGGTCCCTTGAGGCCAGGGGAACCTGCATCACCCTTGCTTCCGACTGGGCCAGCTGGTCCCGCGGGTCCCGGGTATCCTGGGATGCCCGGTATCCCCGGTGCGCAGAAACACGGAGAGAAACCACAAGAGCCATGTTGGGAATTCTGTTGAAGAAATTAAGGCCAGAAATCAATGAAAAAGATCAATGCATTATTTATTCTCTTTGATTTGGGGTTAATGCACTTGGTATGTTTGTTCCTTGAATAGCCCTCGAAAAACAAGTAACTAAACAATTGACAATGTATATTAATTAATAATAATAAATGACAGCTAAGAACAGTAAAACAAATTCAGACGCGAGAAGGAGTCTACTTTTGGCCGCTGACACTACATGATTCTCACTGCTAGACTCATTTGTCAAGTCCATCATTCGTTCATTCAGTTGAGCAACAATTCAACTACTAAATTACGATTATTTCAGAATTATTGTTCAACTATTCATTTCCTGCTCATTTACACTCTTTGACTAGGGGACAATCCACTTCGATTATAAATTCTACCATTAATATGTATAATTAAAATTGAGGCATAAAACATGTCTAGATATACAAAAAAAAAAGTTGAAAACGGCGTCGGATGTTAGGACAATCATTCTGACACATACTTTCATTGATTCCATTCCATTTTATTCCATTTTTTCTGGCAAATGAGTGCTTTCAACGACCGTTAACTTTCTCGATTAATCACTGATATCAAATAAAGTCTCGATCATCTGAAATTTAACAAATCAAACTCACCTTGTTGCTGCTGTTTTTACTACTCGCAGCTGAACACAAAGGGATCAACAGCAACGGTACTATCCATAACATAATGGCCGATGGTATCTTCATACAGAATAACATGATCGCAGAATCAAACTGTGGAATGAAATATGTTGTTTAACGATCACCACAAAGAGAGCAGTATTTTTTATTCTTCTCAGGAAAAGTGAAGATTTTCACGTGTATTAGCCTGCAGTGCAGGCGTATTTTGGGTGGGCGAAACCTTGTTCGTGTTCGTATTGTTGTAGCTGCCATCTTTGATTTTATGACAATGGGTAGGTGCGAGGGCGAAAGAAGGATATCGCAGCCCTTTTATTACGTCATCACGTAATTCCAATTGGCCCTATAATTCGGTCGTGAATAAGTCAATGTCACCCCCACCACCAATAACATAATTATGTCTTTGATTTCTTTAATTTCAGTTAAAATCAGTGTCATGCACGGCTCAACTTGTGTGCAGTAGCACAATTTTGCATTCAGACAATCAGGGACAAAAGTAGTTGACACACTTGTTTAAAACGGGTGCTTTTAGCAAACATTTAATTCATCTATTATTTCATTCTTTTTAAACGCCGTAAATCCCCTCACCCCCGAATCAATGTTGTCTGAAGTAAAAAAAAGACTTGAGGGTCCAAAATTCAACATTGATTTTGGGGGGGAAGGGGTTGGGGTAGACAGGGGAATGGGATAAGTATATCCACTATGCAAAAAGGGGCCATTTTACGGAAGTGTGCCAACACTTTTGTCCCTCATTGTAGTCTTGTTTTAAACCATAAAGCTGAGGGACATCTGTGAGCAGGGAATAAGTCAGCACAGAATTTAATTGTCGGCGAATTTCTGTAATCGTACATCGTTCTGCAAGTGATAAGCTAGCCGTTGATCCACTCGTCTTGCTTGTTTGGGGCTGAGTCTTATTCCGGTCAAAGAGAGAGAAAGAGTGTCTGGCAAGGTTTCCAGTCAAAGATTTTTTAAATTGGTGTCTGGTACTGAACTCTCCAAGTGTTTATAGTTATACGCACCTTATAACTTCATCTGCGCTTAACGAGTGTCTTTTGATCCATAACTTTCAAAACAACTGCTCCACAGAATGTCAATGATAACACGTAACGAAAAAGAGTCAGCCTGCACAGTGAATGTCACAAAATCTGCCTAAGGGGTCCCTTTGGGATTTTCTGTCTTTACGTCATCTTAACCATTTCGTACTTGCGGGCGCAAGCAATAGAAACGTCATCATTACTTACACATTCCTCGCGGCCCCTGTTCAAGCAAATCGGGATTTTTTCTAGCATGCCGACTGTATGTTTCAACTGTAAGTACTTTCCTTAATATACGCGCGAGGGTGCCTCCTCGGGATTTCGCCTTTTGGGCGAAATCCCTGCGGGGGTAATAAACCGAAAAAAGATGTACATCATAACAAAATAGCCAACTGCCAGTAAAATATCTTCAGTTAAGCAAACACAACTGAGTGAAGTTGGTAATCTTACCTGAAAGGAACACTTCAAATTGAAAACTTACACTGAGTATTTTAAGAGCTGGATTTTTAACTATTTAGGATCAGTATAGTAAAACTAGGACGAGAAAATACCAACCTTGCTTGTATGTCTGTAGTCCTCCGTTGCACAAAATGATGAATGGCTTAATATTGCTGATCTTTTATGTCGTTTTGCAGTCACGTTTAGCATATTGAACGTGCTAAAAAACATGATTTTTAGCACGTTCAGAGGCTTGTTATCAGTAAAATGTCAAAAAAGGCAAAATGTTCTTATTGGTTAACTCACACTGAGCTGACCAATCATAAGGCGTTCGTATAATTTGGTAAGTTGCAAGTTTGAAACACTTTTAAGGCCAGTGACGTAAAAAACATGAAAAAGGACAAAAATTCTTATTGGATAAATCATTTCTAGATTAACCAATGGAATGACGCGTTGCAAAACGTCGTTGTTTAGAAGCGTTCAGGATTTTATGCTAAAATAAGAAAACAACTCATGTTAGTTACGTAAGTTCTGAACTAGAAGTTTACTATCACAGTTTTAGTTGGTATTCAGTTTCCACGTCAAAGAAATTTCCCCCTCTTCCCCTACGCTGAATTTCATACTGAACTGCAGATCACAATCACAGTATTTATTACTTAAATGC
This sequence comes from Porites lutea, assembly GCF_958299795.1. NCBI lineage: Eukaryota > Metazoa > Cnidaria > Anthozoa > Scleractinia > Poritidae > Porites > Porites lutea. The sequence continues at coordinate 3,918,522 of NC_133208.1, read as the reverse complement.
GACAAACATGATCGCATTATAGAAAAGAACGCAACCTGGTCATTTAAGTTTCCTAAGGGATATTTCATTTCTAACTCATACACGACTCGAATTGTGCTCGAAAAGGAGTAAGTAGCAACAGAAATAACTTAACTGGATTTTTTAAACTATTTTTCCAGATTTTTGTTAACTGATAAGACTTTCGAAATGAAGGCGAAATATTAAAACAACTGCAACTTTTTTCAGCAGCGACAGGGTTGAGCTATAAAACTTCAAATATAATATTTATTAACGAATTCTCGACGTAAAACGACCAGGCTACAATAAATTGATGTTTAGGCTTCTGGAACAACTGATCAGTTTGGAACACAAAAATGGTCGTCTTGATTTGCACATTCAAAATATTTTTAACCAAATTAAGCCGAGGAACGTGACAAGGTTGGATCGCCGTGACAAGTACCATAAAGCCTTTATAATACTTGTATTGGGCAGGCTTGCCTGAGTTAAATAGACTTGCAGTGAGGATCACGGAAATAAATATGATGTCAAAGACATTAAAAATGAAAAGAAATCGGCAAAAATATAATTGTACAAGCCTACCTTGCTGAATTTTTTCCCTTCAATTTCTTCCCAACTACAGACATTGGGAGATAAAGAAAAACAAATTCTCGTACGAACGTGTTTTAAAAGAGGCAGTCTCCCTAAAAACGGTCCACTCGATTTCACGACAAAAAAAGTTTTTCTTTATTTTTTGGCGGTGAAGAGGCTTTAGTAGGTATGACTAAAATTCTTATTCTTGGCTCTGGAAGGAAGATTTGAGGGAAAATAACTCAAAAGTTGCGGCCTAAATCTGGTATAAAAATCATATCAAAGTAAAGTTTTAAGCTCATTTTTTTGGTTTGTAGGCTCAGACTTGCGGGTATCTTCTGGGATTGCAATCTACAGTAGATTGTAATCTGCTATTTTGCGTATTTGCATAATTATTGGCCGTGTCCGATGTCACGATTTTACAAGTTTAAAAAAGTTCCAGGGCATGAAATTGCCACTTGAATTTGTCTCCGGCCTCTTAAGTACTTTTGAATCGAAAGAGATATGTTAACACATGTTAACAGGGTTAACATGGTCATGCATGTTACCAATTACCACGATCAACTGTTGGGCGCCGTGGTCTTGTAACTACCTGCAGTGAACAGTAAACAACGCTTTTTTAAAATAGTATTCTCTAGATCAGAAGTTGATTCAAGCTCTCTAAGAAATGAAAATAAGTATCACTACCCCGGGATACAAAACATGTACAGGAAAGGCAACTTAGAATTTTAAGTCTTTTCGGCAATTTTAGAGTGAATTTCACAGCGGTGCATAAATTATTGTAACAGTCGATCAGGCTATAGCTAGGCTATCTAAAAACGTTTGACGCACAACAATTAAGACGACTTTAACGTCTCTAGCATAAAAACGGCCAATTAGCGTCCAAGGACAAAGACCGAGCCGCTAGGGGCGGGGCAAGGCGGCATGCTCCACTAGAAACGCTATTTCTAGTGTTCTGAGAGAAAAATATAAGTAAATCGTAAATCGATAGTTACTTTTTATGCGTTTTTTCAAACACAGAAGAATACTGTGAATATTAAATAAATAAATAAATAAATAAATAGATAAATGATGTTTAATCACAGGTTGACAAGGGCCCTCCTTTTGTAAATATTTCCATAGTGCTCATACGGAGCTCACTGCGCCTGTCCTCTAGTCTAGCGACTTAAGCAAATCAGCGTCCAAAGGTATATTATCCTTAAAACTCGCATTTGGACCCGCTCTATTTTAGGCAGATGGGGAGGAAGGGCGTTATATCAAGCCTCGCACTCTAGCACGGAACGTAAGAGAGCGACGCCGATAGCAGCAAGGTCCACTGCACCTGACTGACGCCACCTCTTCATATAACACGGCTGATGTGCAGATGCTTAGCCTTGGATACAATCATACAGATGAGCTCATGCCATTTCAGTTTTTCCTGGATAACCAGACCTAGAACCTTGTGCGAACGAACTGTTTCGAGTCAAGGGTGTAGCTGAGGGTCGCTTTAAGAAACACACCCGTGGCTCTTTAAGCTTCATTAAGAATAAGTTTGGGACTTCCACGCAGATGGAAATTGACAGAGGCACTTCTTGATTTTTCTTGGGCTCAGGTGGCCCATCAGATCCTATAACAAGCACTGGAATATGTTCTTCGATATTTTGACGCACTGAAAGCCACTTGAACCGGAAGAACGGTACCTCATATACGCTTCATCAAGTAATATTGGTGCAATCACGAAGACATCGGGATCATTAGACACTTTTGCTGAGAAATCTATCAAGTATCCGTCATTTTTCTAAGCTCATCATATTCACGCGTCAACAACTATAAAGCTAATATTTCTGTTTATTTGATCTAGGTTGTTTGTTTAATGCTTTTCCGCAGAAGTAAGAATTGCTCTCTTTTTCTCTTGTATTGCATATAATTCATTGGCCGCTGAACCTGTTTCAAACTTGTTGCAATTTTAGAAAAATCAAACAACTTTAAATATATATAATTAGACCGTTACTTGGTCGGGTGCTAATTCATTTAACCTAATAGAACTATTTCTCTTTTTTGGCTTCTGATAATAAATTAGCGAGATTTTAAATTTTGTTATGCAAAACGTGACTATGCAACACAAGATTACATAAAACAGCTGATAAAAGAATCGTGAATGTTAACACGTTGATTTATTATCGCTTCTTTCCCCAACTGCGAGGACTACTGAACAGTCATCAAAGAAATGTAAGTGCTATTTTATCTGTCCTAGACTTAATATACTTCCTAGCTAAATTTAAACTTTAAATAATCAGTATTTTGATCGTTGATTTCTACTCTTAAGATTTTAAACGACAGGTAGCCCTTGTTAAATTTTGAGGGGCGTATCGGAGGATTCTTGCGACCTCTATTAAGAGGCCATAAAAAGAAACACAAGGCGGGCTGCAGAATTCGTTACTTATCTCCTTGTTTACTTGTGTTTTCCTGGCATTGAGGGATTCCTTGCACAAGGTTTTAGTTGACCGTGGGAAAAACAACAGAACCGACGGGCGCCACCCAAGCTTTCCGACTTGGCTCTAAAAGTTCCTCGAATGCCAGGAAAACAAAATAGAAATAAAACATAGAGTCGACAGGGATTATGCAGCCTTTTTATCACTTTTTTCACTCCTAAAGAACAATAGCTCCAGAGGCCCGGCATGGCTTATGATTTCAGTAATATTACGCAACAAACTCTTCCTCGTGAGCTTATGGGCTATCTACTATACCCGAGTTTTAATATTCAGCACCGTTTAGTTTTCCAACAAATTTTAAATATTTTCCCACAAAAAGACTTTTGGCTGTGGTTTCCAGATGGCTTTTTCTAGGCTTTTAAAAATATTTTTTTCTCGGGAGAAATCGAGAGGAAAAGTTAAATATTATATCGCTCTCGTCGAACATTGATTCCAGTAAACGTTCGTTGTTGTCGTTGTTTTGTTTCATAAGTATTGTTTTCAATTCGAGAAAATAGACAGTTGAGCTCATTTCTCTGAGTAGGCATAGTAGTGATTTGCGGGGCCAAGGCCGGGATCTATCTTTTTTTAAAGAATGCTGTTGTAGCCGGGGTTAGGGTTAGGGTTAGGTTTGACACTTACCCTACTCCTAACCTCAAAACAGCGTTCTTTAAATAAAAAAAGATAGACTCCGACCCCGAGTTTTTACTATCGCCCTATTAATGTGCGTCAAACTCGTCTCGACTCGTCACGCGCTCTGAATATAATTCATTTCACAGATTCCACAATCTTGCCATTCTGTATCAGTGGAGGCCACTATGTTATACTTGGGGCTGTTATTTCTGATCCCTTTGTGTTCTGCGAATGGAGAAATCAGTAACAATGAGGTGAGATGGTTTGATCAAATTTTTAAGTGATCCTTTAGGCAGAAATTATGTTAATATTTCGTAGATTCGAGCGCAAACAAATAATTTCTTCAAATGAATTTCAAATTCGAATATTTCCAATTCATTCTTATTCATTTGGAATTGCACCGACAGATACGTTCATACACTTCCGTATTTCTCTCGAAAAACATACCTGATTCCAGACCAAAATGGCCAAAATGTATATCAGTTGTGAGACCAAAAACTCGCCCAAAACACCCTACTCCTTGGGGTAGCACATACCTATGTGGCTTTTCTGAGGGAGTACCCCCCCCCCCCCCCCCCCGGGCACGAAAAGCTATCTGGCATAGTGTAAACATAGCCTTAGACGAGAGACTACAATAATCTGTAGCTTTGATGCACATTTGACGTCATCGGTTTAATATGGCAAAATTCTTCCAAATTGGGTCAACAGTAACTGGTTATCATGATGATGCAAAAAATGTAGGGAAAATTCCTGGTATAACAAAAGAATGTGTTTTGCGAACTGAACGCTTATTGCTGCCAAATATGTCAGTCGAGGGCTCTTGAGTAATTCACAAAAGTGTTATTCATGTGCGGCCATTAAAGCGACTCGTTATCTAGCTTGTCTTGCTTCACTACAAATTATCACATTACTGATGTAAGGAATTAGCTACGGTAAACGGAACAGCTGCGAAATGAGTTGGAAAGCTTTATTGCGCGTATTTACGCACTGGAATCAAACCTGTCATTCAAGAAATCCGCATTACGCTAATTTGTTGCAATTAACGGCAGGTGAGATTCATGGTTAGTAAAACGCTCAAAGCAACTGCGCGCTTCTGTTGCCCATTGTTACGAAATAGCTTTTGTTTCAAGTAAAAAATAAATGACGAGTTCTTTTTTTATTATTTATTCGCTTAGAGTCTTCCCATGCACACCAAACCAACAAAGTGCTCTTGTAACGACTCTGTGAGATGTGCTCCTGGAATTCCCGGTGTCCCGGGAATCCCGGGACCCGCGGGTCCAGCGGGTGCTGCGGGATTACCTGGAAATTATGGACCTCAAGGACCCATGGGTCCACGTGGGTGCAAGGGTGATGCAGGTCCTCCTGGAGCCAAAGGCCCTACAGGCCCCAACGGACCACAGGGACCCTCGGGTGAAGCTGGAAGGAAGGGTGATACAGGTGATCAAGGTCTCCCGGGTCCCAAGGGAGATCCAGGACCGTTAGTGCGTAATTGGAAACAATGCGTTTTTCCAAACCTGAACGACGGCAAGGACAATGGATTGATCGAGGTAAAAGCTTAAGTTGTCAACACGGTGGATATTCATTCTTCCAGACTGTTTCTTTATGTATTCAATTTTATTGAACTGCAGTTCGCAGCAAAAGTTAGAACCACCCTGTACAGCAAGATATACAGTACAGCAGGAAAGACTGCTCAGTAGCTTTTATTTGAACACACCATAGGCGATTTCATCCAACGGACTTAAAAGATAGAACAACCTTTACAGCATAATAAACAGTGTGCTCAGTAGCTTTCATTTGAATGATCACACCACAGCTGACACCATAGGATTTCATCCAGCAAACTAAAAAATTTGAACTACTTTGTACAGCATAATAAATAGTACCATAGGACAGCACTGCTCAGTAGCTTTCATTTGCCATGGTCACATCATTACATAGACTAGAGACGTTAGACTTCCTGATGCGGGATAATAATCATCACTACTCAGAAAAGTACACACAACCTAGATGCTTTCATCAGAACGGAAAAACTGAAAGCTATCATCCACAGACTCCGAAAATCAGAGCCACTTTGTGCAGCATAATAGACAGTACACCACAGGAAAATACTGCTCAGTAACTTACATTTGAATGGTCCTCGCACACATTATGATTTTACATACAGACTTAAAGTAAAAACTTCTTTGTACAGCACAATAAGCATTACCACAGGAAGGTTTTTATTTATTTATTATTTTTTATTATATTTTATTTGCCACACAATGATTACATAAATATAGGAAAAGAAGAAAAAAAGAAGTGGCGAGGAGACCTAACAGAAACTATAGGAGCTTATGAGAGGTTAGACCTCCTCGATCAACGTGATAGAACTGTTTAACATCAATCGAAGAAAAGATAGCGAAAAGTCGAAGATAGAAAGATTTATGAACTGTTTTCATATTTGCTCAATAATTTAATCTTCAGTTTTTTCTTAAAAGGGGAAAGGGATTGAGAGTTGATGACCTCGTTGTCAAGTTAATTAATAAACTTAGGTCCTTCAAAAAAGGGCGAGAACTTCTTTGTGTTTTTTCAACAATAGGGTAGACGGTTGGCCTAAGAATTTCTTGTATTGTAAGAGTGGAATTGATTGCTTTGGGAGAAAGTGTTATTACACCTTGGAGGTGAGAATGAATGTTTTCAAGAAAACACAAAATTTGCCCAGTTGAAGCAAATGGATATCATCAAATTTTAGTATACCGAGGTCATTAAAGATGGGGTCTGGGGTATGATCATTGAAATGTGATTTATTAAATTCTAATAATGCGCGTTTGCAGGATAACAAGACGGCGGAGAGTAATTTCATAGGACGAATCCCAAACTATATATATTAGTGCAGTAGTAAAAATAAGGATAAATTAAGGAATAGTAAAGCATAATTATGTAGAGACGTTTTAGGAAGAAAGAAGCTGCATCTAGATATTATACCGATTGACTTCGCAACTTTATTTCCAACGTGTGATATTTCCGACTTCCAATTTAGGTTTTCATCAAAAATTACTCTTAGAAAATGTAGCGGGAAAACAATGAGAGAATCCTGCGGGATTTTGTTCGCTGACGCGAAGAAAGTGTTACTTAATATAACTTTGAGTCAATAGTGAAAAAAGAAAAATCTAATTGGGATCAACTTTCAACACAGTATTTTTTTTAGGTGATACACAGAACTAGTTCAATTCGTCTTAGGACCTCTTCAGTTGCTCGCCACACGATATTTGAAATAACAGACACGTTACGTATAACAATAACAGGATCCCGACATTAGTCCACAAACTTCATGGTATAAACATAAATGTTGTTTCCTCTCCTTTCAAATAGGAATGTATTTTTGAGAAAACGTCAGACAACTCAAGTCTGCGTGTCTACTTCAGTGGCCAGCTTCGGATCTATAACTGCGACCACTGTTGCAAGCGATGGTATTTCACCTTTAATGGCGCAGAATGCTCGGGACCAGCAGCTATTGATGCCGTGGTCTACATGTGGAAGGGAACAGGTACAGAAAATTTGCACCGCCCGCGTCATGTCGAAGGAGTCTGTGAGAACATCACCAAAGGCACTGTGCGCGTGGGATTCTGGATTGGCAACTGCAATGGCTTTGGAAATGCTGATGGTTATACGGGCTGGAACTCGGTGTCACGGATTTACGTGGAAGAAATGCCTCCCCCGCAAACTTGAAGCTAAAATAGCGAATTCAAGTTTCTTTCTATTTGAAAATTCAGGGAGCTTGATAAGAATTGAGGCATACACAGAAATATTGCTAAACGACATAAGAAGGATTATTATTGTAACTTTTTTAAAGATCCACTGTAGTCAGCTAATTAAGGTTGCAACTTTATCATAGTATGATTTTTTTTCGGTGTAGGGTAAAGTACCGATAGATATCTGACAAAATGTAAATTTCATCTAAAATTTTCGGGATAATAAAACTGAAGCCCTTGTAATTTCGAAAAGACTCAAGTTCTCCTAGGATGACCGAACGGATACAAATTTTAAACACTTTTTTTTTTGGACATAAGAATGTTCTTTTTCCGGCCCAGGCTGAATATTCTTATTTTCCCGCTGATTTTTGGTTGAAAATATTCTTGTATTATTCTTAAATTATAGCATATGACATTTCCGTTTTAGAATATATTGGGATATCAATTACAGTTAGTGCCTTTTTTTGTTTTGTTAGCCAGTTTTGCCGTTTAAAGAAAGGAATAAGTTGAAAACATATCAAAAATTGTATTGCATTTACAGCTTTTCACCTTACAAAATTATATCATTTTCAAAATCTCAGCCTGGGGTTTATTCTTGAAGCATTCTTAAAACTTCACAAATTCTAGCCTCGATATTCTTATAAAATATATTCTTATAGAAAAAAAGAGTGTAGCGCCACTAATATAAGAATGCATTTCTAGAGCTCTAAATGTACTCTGGACAGCCTGAAAAGTGTTTTCCGTGTACATGTATTTAGGAGGAAACCGTCGTTGGGTGCCCCTGCCAACGTAACACAGGAAAACTAAAAGTGAACTGCTCCGCCATCCTATACTGACAACACGACCATGTTGATAGTCGATTTACTGCCATCGACTTAAGTAAACAAGAACCACTCTACAGTTTCCCTAAAAAAACTCAAAACAGAGAGATAGTTTTTCAGTGTGAGGATATAACAATATGAAATAACCCCGAAAGAACTAATACACAATGATAATTACTGATACGAGAAAAGACAGGAGAATAAATGGCTGTTTTTACCTTTGATAAACTGCTATCCACACATTATTACCTGACCTAATTAATTCCGAGTGGATAATTTCAACGAGAGATGTTTAAACAGCCATGTTTTTCCCACTCAAGGATAATTACAATCAAAACTTCGTGCTGCGATAAGGATCTTGTAAAAAGGCTGATTAAACTCTCATCTCCACGGAGTTTTTTTGCGATCTCAAGGATATTGTTTGTTAACACGACTTTTAGAAGAATCGTAGATTAGAAAGTGCGTTCGATATGGGAAAGTTATGAAAAACAGTCACCATAGATATATCAGACAAAATTGAAACAATCTTATACCCTGCGCTTAGCTATCATCAATGGAGTCGTCCAAATGACGTCACAACCTATTTTACTTGCGGTTCTTTTTCAGTCTCCCTGAGACTCAGTCTCTCTGGCATTTTTTTTCAATTCCTCACTCCCAGGCATTCTGACTGATTTATTCTCTGACTGATCCCTGCACTGTCTTCTTTCATTAAACGACTTTATGCTGTATTGACCAAGGCTGATGTAATCGACTATTGTGCAAGCAAAAAACTTGTTTGCATAGGCAATAACACGATTTGTAGTGCCTATTGGCATAAATACCACGAGTGATATTTTAAAATTGTTATAGGTAATTTCACGAGCCGTTAGGCGAGTGATTTTATAGACAATTTTGAAATATCACGAGTAGTATTTATGCCAAATATCACGTACAAATCACGCAAAAGGTTTGTAATTTTCACATGTAGGTATTTCAAATTAAGCTGAAATACCATTGCTCTAAGCCAATCAAATTGCAGAAATTCCTCATGTAGTAGTATAAAATCAGAAACCATTTGTTCAAAACCAGGTGGTGTGCGAACTACGATCGCAATACATTATGGAATAAGAATTTCCAAGATGGCGACCAGGTTCAAAACAAGATTTAGATTATAGAGAAAATTATTCCATATTTTTGTCACCATCAAAACTGCCCTTCGCTTACAATTAATACCCACATAAAATAAGAAGAAAAAGATGCGTCCTAAAGCTAATCATTTAGTTCTCAAGGTCATCGGCTATTTTGCCTGTTGTATCGTTCCTAGAGCGTCAGACCAACATAGACTCTTGCCAACAAATCTAGGCTCATAACTTTGTCGTAAAAACGCCTGTTGATAAAGTCAGCATTACGAATCTTTATTAAATTGCTTTGGTTAAGAAATGTTTGGCGTCACAAAAGAGTGTTTCTTTTAAAAAGTTTAGTCCCAGTATAGCGGATGGAGGTGCTTTCGCCTGCCAGGCTGCTTCCGGAGAAAAGTTGAGGAAATGACAAAAAAAAAAAATTAACAACTCAGCAAATCCCGTGAGCCATAGAGGACAATGGCTCCTGGGTAACCTGTATCCTGGAGAGAATTCCCAGCACACGATACCCAAAACATTGGATCAAAGTGGACGAGCTAAGAAGAACCCTGGGAACAAATTGGCTTTATCCCGAGACAGCAGTATACCAGCGGATAGATGCTACAAGGCAAGCGCACTGATCACAAACCCGAGGTGGAAGAAACTGATCAGCGAACATTCTTCCTTTAAATCTTAATTTTAGAAGCTGTCACTTCTCGACTGGATAGGATTTTCCATCATGTCGACCTCACCGTACCACATAGCGTCTCTTCTGGACAAGGTAAGGTGAATTGTAATTTAGCTGGACTTGTTGTACAGTGTATTTCTGTACACCCACGAACTCGTGCAGCTAATAAGCTGCACGCTGCACATCAATTCAACTGTCATTATGTCATGTTACTGTTTTGAAAATTTCCGCTTTGGCGTCAACTTGGGTGTTATTCTGTTTTGTAAGTATTTTGATACCTGTGACTGTGAGATCAAAGCTACACTGAGTCTTTGCGGAAAAATAAGATCGAAAGTGAAGAGCTGAGAGACTTGCTTATATTTCTAGTGCGTGACCTTTCTAGAAGTGCTAACCTTTGGTAGCACTTGACAGTTTGAAAACGCTAATGACTGTTGATGTTGTTGTTGTTGTTTTAAAGGATTCGTTGGACCAGTGATTTTGTCATGAAATAAATGCCTCTGTTTTCCATTATTTTCCTATAAACATATGAGTTACATACTGACATGTGTCTGTTGCGCACAATCGAACCCCCATCAGTGGAGTTTTAGCAGCCACCCTCTTTTAAGTCATCAGTAATCAATGTCCTAGAATAGTTGTACAAAAGAATTGTAAACAGGGTTTTCATTAAGAATCCTTGTAGTGGAACAAAGGGGTAACGTTACAGGAGAATATTTTGAAAGAGGCTCCACATCTGAATAAAAAATAGTCATAAGCTACTGAACGTTAGTCAGAGAATAGGCCACTTGTACTAAGAGGTCACATGAACAACACTTCCTTTAAACAACATGTTGGAATCTTACTGATACCAAAGATTGACAGAGCACATAAAAATTATCTTACATCCGCAGTTTGAGAGGAAATGCATTCAAGGGAAATATTTTATGGCACTTTGATTTTTCAACAAAGTAGTATGATTTGTCTTGACTGCCATGTTGGAGGGCATACTCTTACCCTGCAACATGGCGGCCAAAACTACTTTTTGCTTTTTCAGTGAAACCTCTCTTAAGTGGACCCCCAATTAAGCGGACACCCTCTATTAAGCAGACACTAAGTTGGGTCCCAAAATTAACGTCTTATCTTTCCCTTTATAACAAACTCCTATTCAGCAGACACCTCTATTAAGTGTACATGGATACTAAAATGAAATGTATTTGGCAAATTTCTATTGTTAAAAAACCTCTATTAAGCAGACACTGAACTATTGTCGCCTTTATTAAAGGCCACCCTCATCAAGAGGCCACAGCCATCGTTTGGCCATCTCGATGACAGTTCTCCCATTGTAATAATCTCTATTAACACTGTAAGCTCTTAGAGTGATCAGCATCAAAATTAATTTCTCCTTGTTATATCAATGCTTTGTAAAACAGAGTGGTCATGAGAATTACGGACATGATCACAGAAGATGAATTTGCTTGATATTTTATCAACTTCTCCCCACCAATTTTGTAGGAAGTGAATAGGTACAACAAATGAGAGTTCAAATTTTGATCTTAGGTTTTCCATCAAGTGCTTGTTATACTTACTTTGGCTTTTTATAAAAAATTAAGATAAAGGAAAATACATTCTCAGTTAGAAGGTTAAGAATGATGTGGACCAGTGATGCTGCTTCCACCATGTGTTTGTCTCAAATTAAAGTGCTGTTTCTGCCAAAGATTATGCAAATTTATGATGAACCTCTACATTACATTTTAAGTGGCTACTTGCCGGTATCCTGAGGGTGGCAGCTTCAAAGTTTCAAAGTTTTATTTGTGATCTACAATAAAGTCTATTTACATAGATACATGTGCTACTTTAAGATAAGACGGATTAGGGCAGGGACCGTTGACAAACCATTTTAGGCTTAACAAGAACAGCCCTGCTGGTTAAAATGTATAAAATAATAATAATCATCATCATCATCATCATCATCATCATCATCTTTATTGAGGATATCAATTTCACTGATAAGTGATTTACAAAAGAGTCCTCAAAAAAAATAATTAACACAGGTCAAGTGTACCCCCCAAGATTCTATTAATGAATTGATTATTTGAAAAATGAATCTGTTAGTCATTCCCGTAACTGGTGTCAAATTCAAATCGGAATTACTGCACGCGTAATGAGCAGTGAATAATTTACGAGAACTTGTCTGTATTTGGTCAGATTGAAAATCTTTGAATGAATTAAAATTCTTAGAAGACATTTACATCAAATTCAGGGAAACTGAGCTGGTAGACATTTCGTAACTGAATCGCGTGTGAATTCATGGCTCATTACGAATGTAAGAATGTAGAGATGAATCTGAAATCTACAACTGCCAACGGACTCAACTTTTGAATAATAAATTCATTAATGGAATTTTGGGGGGCACACTTGACCTGGTTTGACTATAAGGTTTTAGTTGTAGTGTAATATAAGTGTAATAAATCATAATAAATATTTTTTATTCTTGTGTTAAAAATATGAAATGATTTCAAGCTTTTTATGTATATGGGAAGGTTGTTACATGTACAAATTTCAGTGGGGGTTCAACTATACTACTGTACAACTGCAGTAATAAGTGACTACATTTGTCACTGGATTTGATTTTTCATTTATTATTATTTTTTTGAAGATGACATCAAGTGACAAGGACTTTAGGTTCATGGCCACTAATGATCTTATGGCTGAACTCCAGAAAGATTCCATTAAACTGGACGATGACAGCGAGAGAAAGGTCAGTCCTTTTAATTGCATGTGTAATCTTAATTTAGATTTTATCTGTTAATCATTAAAATTAATTATGTGGCAAATTGTACACTAAAGTCAACAGAAGTGAAGTTATTGCAATAATAGGATCTTAAGATCTGATGATGGCAACAAGAACATAAAAAAGCACTAGGTTTAATAACCGAAACAACCAGCTGCACGTACAACACACCTTTGTACATTATTTTCATTACTGTCTCTGCATAACTGTGATGCAAAAATGCCCAATTTCACATTTTATACATGTGGTGGACGTAAACAACAGACTGATGGCAAAATTTTCTTTTTCTTTCTGAACTTGGACAATTTGTGATTAAAAATGCTACAGCTGTAGCCCAATTGGTCGTTCCACTAGCCTGGAGCTAATGGACAGCACTTTTGTCACAATATTTTGGAGGTCTATTAAATTAGAGTTTTATTGCTATTAACTTTATAGGTTGTTCAGATGCTCTTGAAATTGCTTGAAGACAAAAATGGCGAAGTGCAGAACCTAGCTGTGAAATGGTAATAACAGCACATACTGAATTCTGTTGTACAGACTGTACATAAACTTGTTGTGTTTGTAATGCGGCAAAATGCAGTCTAGACAAAGTTAAAATCTAGCCCATAGTTCAGTTTTATTGGCTTAGAGTCCAAAGGTTGCTAACTTGTTAAGGCTTGAGTGCAACGTACGTGATTGTTCATAATGTGTACTATCAGTGTAAGCAGACCTGGTTTTGTTGTTTCTGATAAAAGATAACTGTGTACAACGGTCACCCTTGGGAAATGGCAAGGTGACCGTTAAACACAGCGTGACCGCTATATACAGGTCAACTTTGCAGAAAAAATAAGGCAACTGAAAATTTTGGGAAGTTATCCGGTAACCATAATATACATGGTGACCGTTATATACAGGGCTGTTGTATACAGGATTGACTGTATTTTAACATTACAAGTTTACATATTTTATGTGGTCAGGTTGCACAATTGTGATTAATTACACGTACAAAGTCATGTACATGGTTTTGATTCTTCCTGACTAAAGACAAAATCGTTACAAGTTTCTTTCGTGAGAACACAAAGAAAAATATTTGTCAGAAACAAATTTTAGGTTGCTTTTTTTGGTATTTTTTTTATATTATTCTATCTTAATTTGAGAGATGTCTTGTACAAGGCAAGTGTATGGTACATGTACATTTACATTTAACTTGAATGCGCAGTATAAGAGCTGAAATTTAAGCAAAATGTAAGTGTACACGTAGCTTGTGCAGCAAGGTCTCATGACAGTGTTTGGGTGTTATCTTTTTAGCCTTGGACCTCTGGTTAGTAAAGTTAAAGAGCATCATGTGGAAACAATAGTGGATTCCTTATGTTCAAACATGCTCTCGGACAATGAGCAGCTAAGAGATATTTCAAGTATTGGTGAGTCATCTTGTAGATTCGTATGAATTCTGATGCCTTCCCTCTTATTTGGAACATTTTATGTTTACTTGAGGAGGTGGCCTGGCCAAGTGGTGAGCACGTAGTTGGACACATAATCTGGTGGTGCCGGGTTCAAGTCTCACTCTCAGTGGCCACTTGCTGGATTCATTCTCAGTCTTGCCACATTCAAATCGTCGGTTTATACCAACCGGTTTATACCAACTGGCATGAACCTTTCACTATAAACAAACCTTTACCAGCAATTATTATTTCTTTTTTTATTTTACTTCTTTGTCAGGTTTGAAGACAGTTATAGGAGAGCTACCTCCAGCTTCGTCCTCACTGGCGGCAAATATTTGCCGCAGAATAACTGGGCGACTCACTAATGCTATTGCCAAGGTAAGTGGCTTGAGGTTCATTTTATATATAGTGCTTTTGCTGGTTCTCAATACTGTGCTGTTGACTTGATTTCAGAGTACTGACGTGTCAGTTCAACTGGAAGCTTTAGACATCCTGGGAGATCTTCTTAGCAGGTTTGGAGGTCAGTAAATCTGGTCCTAGTTCGATAATGCTTCAGCATTTTGTTGTTCCATAAAAAAACACTTGAAGCTTGTCATGGGTTTGTAGGGGTATAGAATGGTAAATTCAAGACTTTGCGAGACTGCAAGACCCTGGTTTTAACATTTGAGACAAGGACTTGCATGTAATGAACCCAAGTTTCTGAGACTCTTATTTCAAATACCAAGATTTTGCGACCTGTCCGATATTAATTTCCACTAGGTACAACTCTGTCTTTTGTTGTTGACGATTCCACTGTTATTAGTTATACTGTACCATAATCCAAACTCTTTTTTCTGCAGGTTTGTTGGTGTCATATCACCAGTCTATCCAGCAAGCCTTGTTACCACAGCTTACAAGTGCAAGATTAGCTGTCAGAAAGAGAACTATCATTGCACTTGGTATGAAGCAGAACATTAACATTATTGCAAAGCACTAGAAAGAGGAAAAAGAAGACCTTGAAAAGTACAATGCACCCTTTGAAACTCCTTATAAACCCCTTTTACCCCTTTCTAGCCGTTCGTAGATGCTCCATCTCTCCGTTTTTCCATTGTCGGGGTGGGGGGGGGGGGGGTACCCTTTTCCCTTGTAACCTTTTGTACATGATTGTAAGGTCCCCTACAGTGTAGCAATATCCTTTTGCCCCCTGTAACCCCTTGTAATATCCTGTTGCCCCCCATAACCCCCTCTTACCCCTTGTACATGTAATTTCCTGTAACTACTTGTAATCCCTTGTAACTTCTTGTAACTCTCTTTAATGCCTTTTAACCCCCTTTAACCTCCTGTAACCACTTAAAACCCCCTGTAACCAATTCTTACCTCCTGTAACCCCTTGTACTCTATTGTAACTTCTGAAGATTAATCATAATGTATAATATAATTGCATATAACTTTCTGGGTATACTATTAAAGTGTAAATGTGACTGAACATTAATTTAACTTGTCTGTTTTGTGTACCATAGGCCATCTTGTTTTAAGTGCGAACAGCAGTTTATTCGTTGAGCTGATGGATCATTTGTTGACTGAACTCAAACGGAACGCTTCTCATTCGACCACTCGAACTTTTATCCAGTGTATTGGAGCAATATGGTTAGTGAATTAACCTTATGGGACATTATGGGAGTTATGGACTTACAAAATGCCCACATGGTGTTTCAGTTTCTATGGAAACTGTAAACACAACAAAAAGGTAACTCAGCAGGTTACTTACAGCATTTTTCCTACTGCTTCTTAAAATTTTTTGCTAGAGGAGGAAGAGAAAAATGCCTTAGTTGAAAGGTAAAAGTCTGTGCATCTAAGTTCTTCATTTTGTTTCTTTAAAACATTAATTTGTTGTTCTTGTTGTTGTTGAACAGCCGACAAGCAGGTCATAGAGTTGGAGAACATCTTGAAAGGATCATGCCCATGATAGTGCGGTTTTCCAAAGTGGAGAATGATGATGAGTTGCGAGAGTACTGCATTCAGGTCAGTTTTTAGAGCTATTTTCATATGACCTTGACATTAAAATGCGCAATCAAAACAGAAACAACAAACAAATGGAAAAAGCGCTAGTGATTTGATTGTTTTATCCAACGGATACAAATGCACGTGGCTTTTTGGTTTGTTAAGCAAACAGTCAGGTGAAAAAACTTCATGCCTGAGAACTTTCTAGGAATCAATTGTTACATGTACTTTTCTTTGATGTCATACTGGAACACAATTGGCCAATGGAACAATGCTTTCTCCAGATTGGGATTTTCTGCAGTGGGAAAACAAAGAGGCCATGTTTTGATCTTTTCATCCATTGGCTAATAAAACAAGTAACGAGCACTTACCGAAACCATTTTTCAAGGTCATACCAAAATCGCTCAATACACTGTAAATGTAAATCTTGAACCCTTCGATCAACTATGGTGCCAGTTATTTTTTCTCACTCTCTAGCAAATCTCAGTGTTAAGGTGATACAAGAGATGATTTACAAAGACGATTTTTAGTTCAATGCAGTGTTGTCACATTTTTGCGACATTGTTTTGAATAGTTGCAACATTTTTTTTGGTGTTTTCTCATTTTGCAGGCATTTGAATCATTTGTGTGCAGATGTCCTAAAGAAGTTACTCCTTACATTCCAAATGTATGTTCATTTTGTTGACTTGTTGTAATAATAGTAGATACAGCTGTACATGTTATGATGTAGTGGTGTTGTTGTACAAATTACAAGCCTGCAAATAACAGCCAGTCATCAGTCAAATGACTGACCAATTTCGGATTTTGACGGGCAAATGCTTGGCCTGGTCTATCACTCTCTCTTCCTTTTTTCCTTTTTTGGACCTACCAGACTGGTGTCTTGACCCACAAAACCTGGTCGTCATCTGGTCAAATGACCCCCCTACAGCCAAAAGTTATTTGCAGGCTTGAATTAATAGGATGCTAGTTGTAAAAAGTGGTCTAAACACAGTAGAAGCTCTTGTCAGTCTTGTAAGCAGACACCCTCAGTACGAGAGAATGGTACACGTCTGTAACTGGAGCTGGCCTTTTGAAATAATAGTTATCATATGTGGCTACTAGTGGTGTGAGAGTTGTTCAAAAAATACTGTTTGGCTATACTGTTGTTCTGATGGCAAATGACATTGTTATGGACGTATTTTGAAGTGTAACTGGATTTGTATGTAAGAAAAAAAGATCTCTAAAGCTGATAATTATAAATTCATTGTGACAAACAGCAATATGAAAAAAAAATGCAAGATTTTGAGGCAAATGAGATCTCGTTTCAGATGTGTTTTCTTTCAGCTTTGTTTTCGAGCTTAAAAACAAAGCTGGTGGCTAACTTGTAAAGCCTGAGCGTGTCTGTGTCTTAAAAAAAATTACAGAGTTTGTATGGGGTTGAAACGTGGATTTGTGAGAGCGGCTGTAAGTAGAGCTGTCCGCTTCAAGTGTCCGTTAAGAGAGCTTTCCCTATATTGTAACTTACACTGTACACCATTGGTCTGTTTATACACACTGTACACTTGCTATTGATCAGTTTTAGAAGGTGCATACTACATGTAATTCAATAATTATTATTAGATTATTGTTATGCATGGCTCGAACATTAATTTTAAGCTGTGGTTAGGGTAACTAGTAACTAGAGTAACTAATCATGACTTGATCAGGGCTGTGATTAAGGGCTGGAGGCCAGGTCTTCTATGAATTTGCCCCCAACCACATATACTTTCAACAAGAACAGGGAGTGAGAGAAATAGAACCAAAAAAAAAACCAGCTACTTGTGGCATTAGGGACTTTAAGATCCAACGACGCAGTCGACAACGAGAACGTCAAAAAAAAAACAAGAATAGGTTTAATTAGCAAAACAACAACTTCGCACGTGCATCACACTTTTTTTGTACATTATTTTCTTTCCCGTTTTTGCACGACTACGACGTGAAAATGCCTCATTTCGCGTTTTATGGAGGACGTAAACAAGCAACGATGAATTTTTTTTTCTCTTTCTGAGCTTGAATATTGTCCCTTGAAATTTAGCTTCAGGAGGGTTCGCCCACAATTGACAAAGTAAGTGGGTAGGAATAATCGCTATAAAGACTGAAAGAACGCAAATTCACTTTTTAAGCGACGTTCTTGTCGCCGTCCCGTCGTTGGATCTTAAAGTCCCTATTAACCCAGAAACTTGGTTCTAGGTAACAGCCCTAACTTGATGCGATTGTTTGGTCCTCAGATCACAGAGCTTTGTCTAGAATTTATTTGTTATGATCCAAACTACAACTACGGAAGTGACGATGAAGATGAGTTCATGGAGACGGACATGGAGGATGATGACGAAGAGTGAGTAATGCGTAATCGTGGTTTTCATTATGATAGGAAAATCTGCTAGTGGGAATCAGGGATTTTACTGCTTCATGACCGCCACTTCTTAATAAACAATTATTGGATGAGGTTTTTGTGATATCCGGAGTATTCAAGGTCGAGGTAAGTGTTATCAGCCTCGGCTTTTGGCTCGGCTGACCTTGATTAATTCCGGATATCACAAAAACCAAAACTAATATTCGTTTTATTGTACATTGTTTGGAAGAAAATAACGACATACATATATGTACCATCACACGGTACACAGTTTGACATTGTTCTTAGAAATAATGCATTACGCGCAACTTACAGATTAGTCAGTTATCTGCTAGACTTGCCACAAGTCGACTGCGTGAGCGCTGAAGGCGCAACGGATGAGCAAAAGCGAATGACCACCGAACCAGCAGAAACCGGAAACGGGCTTTGAGATAACTAACTGTCTGTAGGAGGCCTTGTGCTTCGCTTTCGTGACTTACTTATGACCCGTGACATAAACGGCACTTTCGTGAGAAATCACCCGGATGACAGCAAAACCCTCCTTTGCTGGTAGCTGGGGAAATACAATATTGATCAGTCATATTCAGCATAAAACCATTTATTTCTTTCAGAAATAAATCTCATAAATGGCAGTAAATTACCGACGGATTGCCGCCATCCCCAATGACAGAATTGACGTTTTCATTATTAATTTTCTAGTATTTTATGTTAGGAATGATTATCATACAGTGTGTAACTGTCCTTTTGGTTTGGTATACAATAATTGTTCCATTGCGTATCGTTGAGAAATTGTTATAAAACATGCTCTCCCTGGAATACAAATGTTTGTATGAAAGTTCTTCTCACACACCATTATTAAAAGACTGTTGTTAGAGACTACATTAGCTTCATTCTCAAGGATGTCCATAAAGGTGGATTTTTGCCGTAAAATCATAGGTGACGAATTACTCTTTAATTTTGGCGCGAAATTTCTGCGTTTATACTACTACGTGAGAAATTTCTGCAATTTGATTGGCTTAGAGCAGTGGTATTTCAGGTTAATTTGAAATACCTACATGTGAAAATTACAAACCTTTTGCGGGTAGTAGTATAAACAAATAATAGCATGATTTGTATGTGATATTAGGCATAAATACCCCTCGTGATATTTCAAAATTGTCACTCGTAGTATTTATGCCAAATATCACTACAAATCATGCTATTACCTACACTAATTTATAATTTCACATGTGAAATTACAAAATTGCCATGGCAACCCTTCCGTGCGTCTCAGTGTCAAGATGGCGACGAAGTTTTAAAATGCCGTGAATGAAGATGTCGGGGCACAAAAAGACGCTTTAGAAAACCTGAACACACAAGAGAACATCAAGAAGGATTCTTACAGGTATTTTGCCGAAAAAGTCTGAAAAATTCTGAACTTTATAAGCCAAATTTAAGGTCTACACATTTGAGAGAGTGGAGTTCTCGATCGATACGATCCAGGATAAACATGTGGAAAATCTAAGATTGCTAACGTAATTCGTCACCCATGATATTAATAGGTAATCAAATGGTATACTCGTGAAATTAGGGAATAATTTCACTTGCGTTTTGTCCAAATTTTGGACAAAACGCGCGTGAAATTATTCCCTAATTTCACTCGTCACCATTTGATTACGCATACTAATGAGATGTCGGACAGCTTTTTATACGTACCGTTCATTTTTTAGTGAGGATGATGATGACTACAGCGATGATGATGACATGAGTTGGAAGGTAAAGAATAATGCACTACTAACTTGTGAAATTGAAGTGTATAGCAGTAGAAAATTTGGCTCTGTAAGTGGTAAAACAGACAGCAAAAGCGTGGAACTTGTTTTGCAACAAACGAGAATTTAAGAGAACTTGTGTAAATTAAAAGATCAGGAAATTATAATTTAAGATCCTCCTCGGATGCTTTGTTGCTTGCAACGCCAACTTTTAGAAGTAGGGTTACATTAGGAGAGAGATCACTCCAGGTCGCAGCTCCGGCACTTTGGAATGTATTACCGCGTGAGATTCGTGCTATTATAGATCTCTGAAAACGTACCTCTTTAGGGAAGCTTTTTATTAATTTTTATCACGATAATTACTAGTATCTTAACATATGGTGTATATTTTAATTTTATCATAGTATATTTTAAATAATTATTAGTTAGATACCCTGTATTAAATTGTTATGGATAGAAATCGTGTAATGCGCGCTTGATCATTTCATGGAAAGCGCGCAATATAAGAATTAAATTATTATTATTATTATTATTATTATACCGTATAGTTGTGCGTTTAACCACCCACATCCATTCCTGTTTTGCAAAAAATCAGGTTGATGTAGGCTGTGAATACTTTAGCAGAAAGTAGAGAGGAGTTCTACACTTTGCAACAAAATCTATGAGTTCTCCGTAGCTAAAATAGATAGAGCGCTCGCCCGCTGTTTGGAAGGTCATAGGTTCGAATCCTCTCGGGGACTCAGATTTTTTTCTTTGTCCCACGCTCGTGACATGCTGATCATTTCATTTTCACAAATCTATACATTTTACCCATTTTAGCTCAAGTGGATAGAGCGCTCGCCCGGTGTTTGGGAGGTCATAGGTTCGAATCCTCTCGGGGACTCAGATTTTTTCTTTGTCCCAGGATCGTGACATGCTGATCATTTCATTTCACAAATACATACGTGTTGCGTATTTTACCAACCCAAGGCAAACTTGTTTTGCACCAAGTGACATGTATGGTGTGACTCCCGCGTAATTTTATCCAATAAGAAGTTAGAATTTACGCAACTTGCAACAACGTGATGTGTTTGCAAGACAGGTTTGAACGTGGCTGGCTAAGTGTGCAACATCGCAGCAGGTGCTATTCAACTCTTTTTGCAGTAAGGTTGCAAAACAAGTTGTTGCCCGTTTTACTGTGCAAGTTGTAGCTTTAGGGAAGGATTAAATAGTTTTGTACTTTTATATTACTTACTTTATTTAAAGTGCCATTTATCTTTACATGTATGCGCACAGTAACAGTCTGATATTCTGCAAATCAGGTTCGCAGATCTGCAGCCAAATGTTTGTCCGCAGTGTTGGGATCAAGACCAGAGCTTCTCTCAGAATTTTACAAGTCAGTCTCGCCAGCTCTGATCGCCCGATTCAAAGGTACAATTGTATCACAGTATTTCTGCAAACTATTATCCCTGTGCTCCCTTTTAAGTTCCTGTTACAGTAACTTTCTAGAGTGTAGAAAGGGTGAATTGCACAGGACTACAGTCCTAATAAAATTCACTTTCTGTAAACTAGGAAAAAAAGAATACATGTACCATGTGATTGGGCTACTACCAGTGCCGGATCCAGACCTTGAGATAAGGGTTGGGGGTGGGGTAAGGGGAGCGGTCATCGAGACCCTTAGAGAGGGGGGGGGGGGGTGGTCTCCAAAAACAATTTTTGGCCCTTCAGTTTGGGCCGGTCCCTCCCCTGTATTCGCCACTGACTATGTTGTACATAGGTTTCACTTGAACAGTGGCACAAAACCGTAGGAAACTGTGTTTTATACCTTCCTCATGCAAGATATGTGTTATCCTTACTTCCCCTACAGAGGAGTTTTTTTTTTACTTTAGCCCCACCAGTCTGGAATACCAGTGCAGCTTTTGACCCTCCTCTAAAACAGTTTGGTCTTTGAGACCCCCTCCCCCTCAAATTTTCCAATGACCCTCCATGTGGTGGGTTTTCTGAAACAACATCATGCAATTTTCATCTCACAGGAGGGTGGTAACTACCGTAGAATTCCGAAAATAAGCCCCTCCATGTATAAGCCCCTCCAAATATAAGCCACCCAAACCGGTAACGCAAAAAACGCTCCGTTAAATCGCCCCTCCAAATATAAGCCCCCCGCAGGCTTGTACTTGGAAAATTGCCCCCAAATACAAAGTAAAACAAAGCAGAAACGGTAAATTACTTCCAACTATAAGGTTAGCCCAA
Organism: Porites lutea; assembly: GCF_958299795.1. Lineage (NCBI taxonomy): Eukaryota > Metazoa > Cnidaria > Anthozoa > Scleractinia > Poritidae > Porites > Porites lutea. The sequence continues at coordinate 3,896,019 of NC_133208.1, read as the reverse complement.
TCGATTTTGAAACGCAAACTTCCCCCAGTAGATAAGCCCCTCCGAATATAAGCCTCTCAAAAAGGGCTTTTGAAACATATTAGCCCCAGGGTTTATTTTCGGAATTTTACGGCATAATTTGAATAGTGCTGCAGTAAGCTAATACTTTAGCATGTCACTTAATCACTTCCTGGAATAAATTTGAATTTTTTGTTTGCCTTTATTTGTAGAGAGGGAAGAAAATGTAAAGGCTGATATTTTTGCTGCATACATCACACTTTTACGGCAAACCCGACCAGTAGCCAGTCAGACTCTTGATGCTGATGCAATGGAGGATGATTCAGGGTAAGAGTCATGATGACGATGGCGACGAGAACGTCGGCGTCGGCGTCAGCGTCGGCATTGTCGTCGTCGTCGTCGTCGTCATCATCGTCATCAACATCATCATCGTTATCATCATGTCCATGACGACGATGACGACCACGATGATGAATAACAGTGCAGCTCAGCGGTTGAATAAATTTTGATCCGTCCGAACCTCGAGGCATGTGTACATTCTGGCAGAAAAACATTTATTCGTTTCAGTTAGAAGACAGAAAATCGCACGGCTGGTAAACTGTTAGCTTGTATGACTGATGACAAAGCTACAAAAGTATTGAAGTAATTTACTACGATGTTGGTGAACGTTAGCCTCAGTGCCATGTTTTATCTACATGTAATCATAGACTATTACTCTTTTTAACAGATTACTTAAGTTACGGTGCAGCTCAGAGATAAGCGACCAACGCACACGCAAAACGCACACACCATTTTTGCGTATACGCGTCGGCACGCGTGCGTGCCTGGTTTCCTTTCTTATTCATGGCCGCTAGTTTTCCTTGACTACTCTTTTCTAACTACTCTATTGCGCTTCGTATACGCTGATCTAAGGCTATAATATAAGGCCGATTTGAAATACTGGGTATTGCTTCCTTAACTCGGCGATTAACCTTGTAGTCTATGGATTTTATTAATTCAGCGTCATCGGCACAACAGTGAGAACACCTTCCTCTCGCTTATGTAACTAGAGTTTGAATCCTGGTTATGATGCCATTATATTGGCCCAGTTTTGTTTTCTGTTCTCCACCTTGCTCTGAGAGGTTTTTCTTTACGTACTTTATTACTTTGGTTTACCCCTTTCATGAAAAACTGACTTGTTCAAAGTCCTATTTGGTTTGGAACATGGCTCACTGTTATCCACAATGTACACTGTACATGCTTTCTTTAAAAAGGTTTCTATCTGAGTATCTCAGTTGGTGTCCCCAAAAGTTAAGAAAATTTTCGTGAGATTCATGTGCTATTTGTCATATTCAATTATAATTTGTTGTTTCACACTACACCTTATTGATGTACCAGTTCCCCCCCCCCCACCCCCCCCATGGAATATTCTAAATTAACATATTGTTTATTTTAGCCCAGTCAACCTGCTCACAAGTCAAATCCCATCAATTGTCAAAGCTTTATACAAACAACTGAGAGAGAAAAGTGTCAAGACCAGACAGGTAACTATATTCCCTTGTTACCAAGCCACAATATCCACATACAAATTCTCCACACTGAGCTCCATACATTTCCTTTATTTATCAGCTGAGAGAATTTGCTCACAGATCAAAGCGTTTTCCCTTTAGTGATCATTTTGTTAATTCTCATAACTTCTTCTCTTTATGATGGTTATATATTGTTAGAAGAAATTTGATGTTAGTTATTCTTGGAAACTCTGCCCACCTGAATCCCTTTTTGTTGCAAAAAGGACTTTTTTTTCCTCTGAAAACGCATCATTTCAAAAACGCTCTCCAGAGCGAAGATTTTTTACGAAAACGCCGTCTCGCTGTACTTAATCGGAGGTTTTTGAAACGATTACGGCACGGTGTTGGATCCAGTCTATCCCGCGCACGGAGAGTAGACGCCATCATCTCGCGGGCTCAGATATCAGTAAATGCGCATTCTCTTATCAAAGACGGTACCGTTTCGTTTTCAGTCACTGTTGCCTTTTTGGGGTAAAAACGAGTCAAAAATGCACCGTGTGGACGCAGAGTTTTTTTTGGAAAATTCTTTCATGCAAAAATCTCTTAGAGTTTGAGGGGCTACCGTAAAATTCCGTAAGCCCCCGGGCTTATATTTTTCAAAGGTCCTTTTTGAGGGGTTTATTTTTGGAGGGGCTTATGTTCGGACGGGTTTATCTATGGAGGGAAATTTGCGTTTCAAAATCGATTGGGCTAGCCTTATAGTTGGAAGGAAATACCGTTATTTGAGGGCAATTTTCAAGTACAAGTCCCCGGGGGGCTTATATTTGGAGGGGCGATTTAACGGAGGGATTTTTGCGTTACGACTTTGAGGAGCTTATTTTTGGAGGGGCTTATTTTCGGAATTTTACAGTATTAAAATAAGACGTCACCCTTAGAACATCAACAGGGAGAGCAGAATTGAGATTCCTGAAGCGTGGATGCCTACGATCAGACATACATGTAGTAGTGTCCGATCGCTACCACAGCGGACCGCTGAGGGAGCAATTTCTGGATCATTATACATTTCTGGGAAACTCCCCACCTACCCCTCCCCTAAGCCAACATTTTGCCCTAAGTGAGAAGTAAGCGTTAATGTTGGCTTAGGGAAGGGGTAGGTGGGCAGTTTCCCAGATACGTGTAATGGTCTTCTATGTACTTTGCGTGTTCACTGATTGTCACCGTTATTTGTAGGGATGTTTTCATCTGCTCTTAGAGCTTGTAGCTGTGTTACCTGGAGCTTTGTCAGATCACATCAGTGCTATTGTTCCTGGAATACAGTTCTCTCTTGGGTAAGGCGGTTTTTTCTGAGCTTATTTTAAGTACTGTGGCACCACAAACCTATTTTCACCCCTTTGAGCGCCCCTTACAAGATTGTTACCTTTCTATTCGAAGCCCGGCTAGCAGTAAGCTACAATCTTGGACAAAAGTCTTGGGACACTATTGCGTTTGTGGGGCGTTTTCCAATTCACTCAGGTCCAGCCCCTCCCCTCACCCCACAAACAATGTTGGACGCGTGTCTCCAGATTTTTGTATATGCGAAGAGCCCGTGGTCGCTTACGAGATTCGAACTGCAGAGGGTCTTTTATAAGAAGAAGTCCAGTCACACCTACTTTTTCGGAGAGAATGTGTTGTATGGCATTTTTAGGTTACAATAATATGTGAATCCATGTTGGTTCTTAAAGTTTTTCTCATACTTTTGACCATCCACACGCGCACAATTTTCACACACGACATCCACAATGTGTCGTACGACTGTCGTGGGTCTAATTTACACAACACGATCTGTGGTGAAGTCATGACGCATGCTAGTTACGCACAATAGTCGTAAGCAAACATCGTACCGTCTAAATCGGCCTTGATACAAACAGCAAAAACAAAGATCAGACCATTTTATCAGGGGATCGCTTGGAAGAGGTTGAAAACAATGGAAAATTCTAAAACCTTCATCCTAAAAGCTGGCGCGGTTGTACTCGAGATGCTCCGATAATACGGCTTTGACTGGGAAATTGTGGTTTTTTGGAGAGATGGTCTTTTAAGGAGGGTGATCCGGGCGCTTACGAGAGTTGATTGTACATGGAGGGTTTAACTGTATTTAACGTTGTATTGGTGATTAATTTTGTGATTTTGCGTAGTTTGGTGTTGTGATGAATTACTCCCCATACTTTTATTCCAGAGACAAGAGTTCCACATCAAACATGAAGATCGATACTCTGTCATTCCTGGGCTGTATCTTAGCTCAGCATCCTCCTAAAGTGTTTCATCCGCACATCCACGTGCTTGTACCTGTAAGTATATGAGAAAGTTAACTTGCTATTGATATTGTAGTTATTCATTGATTCACTTAAGTTCGCAGAGAGGCACTTCAACTGGCGTCTCTGTCGTAGTAGTGTAAGCTCCCTATTAAAGCAAAGAAGGTGTTGTAATTACTAGCCCTAACTACGTCTCTGGAATTTGAATGTCTTCATCGAAAAAGTCGGTGCGAAATACTGATTGGCTTAGATGACATTAGTGATGGCGGAAATCTGACAGCTCAGTCGACGGGGAGCCACAGGGGAGCTGGAGGCGGAATTCAAATTCCAGAGACGTAGTTGCAAGCTCTCCTTCCTTCTCCCGCCCCGACGCCAGAGCACCCCGGAGAGCTTGTTCGCAGGCTATGTAAGTTGCTAACTTGTTTCATTCTGATTATTTTGTAGCCTGTCATAACCGCTGTTGGTGATCCATTCTACAAAATCACATCAGAAGCTTTGATGGTAACACAGCAACTCGTCAAAGTCATAAGACCTCATGGTTAGTAACATGAAAATCGTGTCTACACACTGTCCCCCCACAATCACAACTCAGCTGAAAATTGTATCGTGTGATGCTGAATTTTTAGGGTTTCCAAATTTCGCCTTTTTTTCTATGATCCAAAAAGGTCTTCCCCCCCCCCCCCCCCCCCCCTTCCCTAAAGATTGTGAGCGCTATTTGTCAACTTATTGCAACAATAGTGGGACGGAACTAGAGATATGAAACTGAGCGGTAATTCAGATAAGTGGAAGGTGTAGACTGATGTAATAACATCAATAAAAAAAAGGGATTTATCACCTCAATTTTGATGAGCTATGTACTCAAATGCAAAAATTGTACATGCAACGTACTGAAAATAACAAAAAGGAAGTCATAGCAAGAAAGTGTTGCATGACCAATTCTCAAAAATTAGTTTCTTCAAGACACAAAGATCTTCCCTTCCTGAGATAATTTAGTGTATGGTATACGCGATGTATTCTTTGAAAATTAATCATCTTCCCCTTGAGTTTCCGACACCCTCAAAGGATATACACTAAATACGAATAATTTTTAGAAGTATTAAGGGGCCACTTAAATTCATGATGAGTAACAAATTTATGAAAGTGCTCTTTTTTGAGTCATATTGTTCATTTTCTCGTACTTACAACAAGGTGTCCAAGCCAGCTCATTTGAGTTCAGGAAATATGTTCAGGATATTTACCAGTGTACGTTAACAAGACTCAAAGCGGCTGATATCGATCAGGAGGTCAAAGAAAGAGCCATATCATGCATGTAAGTTATCTTGCACCGTATACAGCTATTTCGCGAAAGGTTGTCGGAAAAAGTGCACACGACGCGGACAATCCCGAAAGGTTTTTTGAGTGATTTTGAGTTCACTGTTCTTCTAAGAAATTTGAAAGAATAGCACGAGAGGCCATGGACGTATGTTTGCAAGTGCTAAAGGAAAGCAGCAAAAGTAGTTTCGACAGCTATAGTGTCAGGAACAGTGTATTGGTCATATCCCATATCTCCTTCTGGGATTGTTGCGTGCACATTTTATCCGACAACCTTTCTCGAAATAGCTGTCTACATTTAAAAGTGCCTGTATTTACAAGTTCAAGGTCTATTGTGTACATGTAAGTCACAGACCACGTTTTTTCCACTCTGATGAACCTAGAAGGGAACTCTATATTCAGACTGGGAAATCTTGGGACTTGGAAGCCATTTGCGAGTGTCAAAAATTTGCTTCCGGGCTTCTATCATATCTTTTATGGACCATGAATCCAAAAAGAGAAAAAATAGGTTCCATATGTTTAAGGATCAAGAGAGCAATGTTAATAAACCATTTCATCTCTTGCCTACAAGAAAGCTGTCCATTTCAAATGGAGAGGTTGCAATGCTCGCAGGCTATTTCGCTCGTATTTCACGTTATTGCAAGATTCATCTGTTACTCTAACTTTTAAATCTGTGGATGAAAACCTATGGTGTTACCATTCAATTCAGACCTCCTTGGTAGAACTTTTTCACGCTAGTATTTATTTCTTAGGATTTTACCCCCCCCCCCCCCCAAAAAAAAAAAAAAATTGCATTTGTGTGATTTTTTTTTATTCCCTGGGCGCTATTAGGGGGAGTACAGTCAAGCAGCAGATATGATTGGGGCCCTCAAAGTAAGCTTTCCACCGCCCCCATCCACGCCCCCCTCCCCTCTTCGCGCTCTCATTTTCTCCTCTTCCCAGCCTTCCTACGACTTATTGTGGCCGGTAATACATGTACGTGTCGGTACTTGAACATAGCAAGGAATTGCAAGGACCAACTCTGCAGGGTACAGGTTTCTGTTGTAGGGAGTTGCCCATCTTAAAGAAGTGTCTGTCATTTTTCTGATTAGTGTATTGTTTATGTTGCAGGGGTCAGATTCTGTGCAGCCTTGGAGATGAGCTTGTCCAGCAACTGCCTCAGTGCCTGCCAATTTTCCTTGACAGACTGCGAAATGAAATCACAAGACTGACAACTGTGAAGGCCTATTCGCTAATTGCTGGGTAAGTTCCGCAACTTACTAGACCCCACTGAAGTGCTTCTACTCTCTCTCACATTTGTAAAACTTTCAAAATGTTTGTCACCTTGCGTCGTCTGCTGTAACCTGTCCACAGACGTTTTTCTTTTCTTCGTCGAATTTGGCAAGCGTGCTACACTCTTGCGCTAGCGGTCAATAAATTCCCATCTTTCCTTCTTCCCCTTGTTGCCCATGTCCCCCTGTTCCCCCTTGTTGCCCTTGTTCTCCCTGTCTCCCCTTGTTCTCCCTCATTTCCCTTGTTCCCTTTTTTCCCCCTGTTCCCCTTGTTCACCCGTTGCCCTGTTCCCCATGTTCCCCCTTGTTCCCCTCGTTACCCCTGTTCCCCCTTGTTCCCATTGTTTCCCATTGTTCCCCCCTTGTTCCTCCTGTTTCCCTGTTCCCCTTTGTTCCAATTGTTCTCCTTGTTCCCCTATTCTCTGTTCCTAGCTGTTCCTCTCGTTGCTCCTTTCCCCCTGTTTCCCTTGTTCCCTTCTCACCCCCTGTTCCCCTTGTTCCCCCTTGTAGGATAGGATAGGATAGCTGCTTTGTTTTCAACAGAGCGCCTACAGACACATGTTTTTACAACGATAACAAAGATTTTAGTGCAATAATTGCAGAGGTGTACATTTGTAGAATTTATACAATTAGATAAGTTTATATTTAACGCGTCTTTCTCTTTCCCGCAAGCGATCACATACGTATTTAGCCACATTTGTTTCCTTTTTTCTCCTTGCTTCATACTTATCAACGTTGTAAAAGCAGAACTTGGAGTCATAGAGTGAAGAGAAAGATTAGTTTCCTTTTTTAGCGTATTGAACAGCTCTCCCCTAGGATCTCTATAAGCTATGCAATTCACCAAAAAATGCTCCTCGTCTTCTGTTCCAGTTTTTCATAATGGACAGATTCTTTGATCTGGTGGTTGATAGGGTTTAACGTATCGTCCAGTTTCAATTGCTTGTTTGTGGTTGTTGATCTTAGCTTTGTGATTGCCACTCTATGACTGATGTTTCTTACCTTTGTGAGGTAATTTTCGTAGTCATGGGTAAGTTTAAATTTCGTAAAAGTTCTTTTTTTTTTTTTTTGATGCGGATCCTTTCGTTCATCATTGTGTATTTCGCTAATCCATGTTTGCTGTTCTATGTCTAAGAGTCTCCGTCGTAAATAGTTCATGGTTACAGGAGTGTTTCTTTTCGCTGACCATATATCGCCAAGACCTGCGAGATTTAATAGCCGTTTTAGTTTGCCTGGCCAAAGTTCCTTTTTTTGCCTTCACCAATTTGATCTGTAAATGCTATTCCAGAGAGTTTATTTTGGTGCTCCGGCTCACAAAAATTTAGCCAGTATTTAATGGGTCTGTACTTTGTCTTCGTTCGCATTGGGAATTGGCCTACCTCCGATCTGCACGCATTTGAGCTACAGAATTTGTTTACTCCCAATAGCCACCTAATAAACTTTGTTTGTACAAAATCAATTGGATCTTTTTCCCCTTGTTCCTCTTACTCCGCTTGTTCTCCCAGTTTCCCTTGTTCACCCTGTTCCCCTTGTTACCCTTGTTCACCCAATTCCCCATGTACCCCCTGCTTCACCTGCTTTCATCTCTTTCCCTTTTTCCCCCTTCTTCCCCCTTCCCCCTGTTCCTCCTTGTCCCCTTTGTTCCCCCATTCCCCTGTTGTCCCCTTGTTACCCCTTGTTACCCTTGTTACCCCTTGTTACCCTTGTTACCCCTTGCTACCACTTGTTACCCCTTGTTACCCCTTGTTACCCTTGTTACCCCTTGTTACCCTTGTTACCCTTGTTACCGCTTGTTACCCCTTGTTACCCTTGTTACCCCTTGTTACCCTTGTTACCCCATGTTACCCCTTGTTACCCCTTGTTACCCTTGTTACCCCTTGTTACCCCCTGTTACCCCTTGTTACCCCTTGTTGCCTTTGTTACCCTTGTTACCCCTTGTTACCCCTTGTTACCCTTGTTAACCTTGTTACCCCTTGTTACCCCTTGTTACCCTTCTTACCCTTTGTTACCCCTTGTTACCCTTTGTTACCCTTGTTACCCCTTGTTACCCCTTTTTACCCTTGTTACCCCTTATTACTCTTGTTACCCTTGTTACCCCTTGTTACCCTTGTTACCCTTGTTACCCCTTGTTACCCTTGTTACCCTTGTTACCCTTGTTACCCCTTGTTACCCTTGTTACCCCTTGTTACCCCTTTTTACCCTTGTTACCCCTTATTACTCTTGTTACCCTTGTTACCCCTTGTTACCCCTTGTTACCCTTGTTACCCCTTGTTACCCCTTCTTACCCCTTCTTACCCCCTGTTACCCCTTGTTACCCTTGTTACCCTTGTTACCCCTTGTTACCCTTGTTACCGCTTGTTACCCCTTGTTACCCTTGTTACCCCTTGTTACCCCTTGTTACCGCTTGTTACCCCTTGTTACCCTTGTTACCCCTTGTTACCCCTTGTTACCCTTGTTACCCCTTGTTACCCTTGTTACCCCTTGTTACCCCTTGTTACCCTTGTTACCCCTTGTTACCCTTGTTACCCCTTGTTACCCCTTGTTACCCTTGTTACCCCTTGTTACCCTTGTTACCCCTTGTTACCCCTTGTTACCCTTGTTACCCCTTGTTACCCCTTGTTACCGCTTGTTACCCCTTGTTACCCTTGTTACCCCTTTTTACCCCTTGTTACCGCTTGTTACCCCTTGTTACCCTTGTTACCCCTTGTTACCCCTTGTTACCCTTGTTACCCCTTGTTACCCTTGTTACCCCTTGTTACCCCTTGTTACCCTTGTTACCCCTTGTTACCCTTGTTACCCTTGTTACCGCTTGTTACCCCTTGTTACCCTTGTTACCCCTTGTTACCCTTGTTACCCTTGTTACCCCTTGTTACCCTTGTTACCGCTTGTTATCCCTTGTTACCCTTGTTACCCCTTGTTACCCTTGTTACCCCTTGTTACCCTTGTTACCCCTTGCTACCACTTGTTACCCCTTGTTACCCCTTGTTACCCTTGTTACCCTTGTTACCCCTTGTTACCCTTGTTACCCCTTGTTACCCCTTGTTACCCCTTGTTACCCTTGTTACCCCTTGTTACTCCCTGTTACCCCTTGTTACCCCTTGTTGCCTTTGTTACCCTTGTTACCCCTTGTTACCCCTTGTTACCCTTGTTAACCTTGTTACCCCTTGTTACCCCTTGTTACCCTTCTTACCCTTTGTTACCCCTTGTTACCCTTTGTTACCCTTGTTACCCCTTGTTACCCCTTTTTACCCTTGTTACCCCTTATTACTCTTGTTACCCTTGTTACCCCTTGTTACCCTTGTTACCCTTGTTACCCCTTGTTACCCTTGTTACCCTTGTTACCCTTGTTACCCCTTGTTACCCTTGTTACCCCTTGTTACCCCTTTTTACCCTTGTTACCCCTTATTACTCTTGTTACCCTTGTTACCCCTTGTTACCCCTTGTTACCCTTGTTACCCCTTGTTACCCTTGTTACCCCTTCTTACCCCTTCTTACCCCCTGTTACCCCTTGTTACCCTTGTTACCCTTGTTACCCCTTGTTACCCTTGTTACCGCTTGTTACCCCTTGTTACCCCTTGTTACCCCTTGTTACCGCTTGTTACCCCTTGTTACCCTTGTTACCCCTTGTTACCCCTTGTTACCCTTGTTACCCCTTGTTACCCTTGTTACCCCTTGTTACCCCTTGTTACCCTTGTTACCCCTTGTTACCCTTGTTACCCCTTGTTACCCCTTGTTACCCTTGTTACCCCTTGTTACCCTTGTTACCCCTTGTTACCCCTTGTTACCCTTGTTACCCCTTGTTACCCCTTGTTACCGCTTGTTACCCCTTGTTACCCTTGTTACCCCTTTTTACCCCTTGTTACCGCTTGTTACCCCTTGTTACCCTTGTTACCCCTTGTTACCCCTTGTTACCCTTGTTACCCCTTGTTACCCTTGTTACCCCTTGTTACCCTTGTTACCCTTGTTACCGCTTGTTACCCCTTGTTACCCTTGTTACCCCTTGTTACCCTTGTTACCCCTTGTTACCCTTGTTACCGCTTGTTACCCCTTGTTACCCTTGTTACCCCTTGTTACCCTTGTTACCCTTGTTACCCCTTGTTACCCTTGTTACCGCTTGTTACCCCTTGTTACCCTTGTTACCCTTGTTACCCCTTGTTACCGCTTGTTACCCCTTGTTACCCCTTGTTACCCCTTGTTACCCTTGTTACCCCTTGTTACTCCCTGTTACCCCTTGTTACCCCTTGTTACCCTTGTTACCCTTGTTACCCCTTGTTACCCTTGTTACCCCTTGTTACCCCTTGTTACCCCTTGTTACCCTTGTTACCCCTTGTTACCCCTTTTTACCCTTGTTACCCCTTATTACTCTTGTTACCCTTGTTACCCCTTGTTACCCCTTGTTACCCTTGTTACCCCTTGTTACCCTTGTTACCCCTTCTTACCCCTTCTTACCCCCTGTTACCCCTTGTTACCCTTGTTACCCTTGTTACCCCTTGTTACCCTTGTTACCGCTTGTTACCCCTTGTTACCCCTTGTTACCCCTTGTTACCGCTTGTTACCCCTTGTTACCCTTGTTACCCCTTGTTACCCCTTGTTACCCTTGTTACCCCTTGTTACCCTTGTTACCCCTTGTTACCCCTTGTTACCCTTGTTACCCCTTGTTACCCTTGTTACCCCTTGTTACCCCTTGTTACCCTTGTTACCCCTTGTTACCCTTGTTACCCCTTGTTACCCCTTGTTACCCCTTGTTACCGCTTCTTACCCCTTGTTACCCTTGTTACCCCTTTTTACCCCTTGTTACCGCTTGTTACCCCTTGTTACCCTTGTTACCCCTTGTTACCCCTTGTTACCCTTGTTACCCCTTGTTACCCTTGTTACCCCTTGTTACCCTTGTTACCCTTGTTACCGCTTGTTACCCCTTGTTACCCTTGTTACCCCTTGTTACCCTTGTTACCCTTGTTACCCCTTGTTACCCTTGTTACCGCTTGTTACCCCTTGTTACCCTTGTTACCCCTTGTTACCCTTGTTACCCTTGTTACCCCTTGTTACCCTTGTTACCGCTTGTTACCCCTTGTTACCCTTGTTACCCTTGTTACCCCTTGTTACCGCTTGTTACCCCTTGTTACCCCTTGTTACCCCTTGTTACCCTTGTTACCCCTTGTTACTCCCTGTTACCCCTTGTTACCCCTTGTTACCCTTGTTACCCTTGTTACCCCTTGTTACCCTTGTTACCCCTTGTTACCCCTTGTTACCCCTTGTTACCCCTTGTTACCCCTTGTTACCCCTTGTTACCCTTCTTATCCCTTGTTACCCCTTGTTACCCTTGTTACCCTTGTTACCCCTTGTTACCCTTGTTACCGCTTGTTACCCCTTGTTACCCTTGTTACCCCTTGTTACCCCTTTTTACCCTTGTTACCCTTGTTACCCTTGTTACCCCTTGTTACCCTTGTTACCCTTGTTACCCTTGTTACCCTTGTTACCGCTTGTTACCCCTTGTTACCCTTGTTACCCTTGTTACCCTTGTTACCCCTTTTTACCCCTTGTTACCCTTGTTACCTCTTGTTACCCTTGTTACCCCTTGTTACCCTTGTTACCCTTGTTACCCTTGTTACCCTTGTTACCGCTTGTTACCCCTTGTTACCCTTGTTACCCTTGTTACCCTTGTTACCCCTTTTTACCCCTTGTTACCCTTGTTACCCTTGTTACCCTTGTTACCCTTGTTACCGCTTGTTACCCCTTGTTACCCTTGTTACCCTTGTTACCCCTTGTTACCCTTGTTACCCCTTGTTACCCTTGTTACCCCTTGTTACCCTTGTTACCCCTTGTTACCCTTGTTACCCTTGTTACCCCTTGTTACCCCTTGTTACCCTTGTTACCCCTTTTTACCCCTTGTTACCCCTTGTTACCCTTGTTACCCCTTGTTACCCCTTTTTACCCTTGTTACCCTTGTTACCCTTGTTACCTCTTGTTACCCTTGTTACCCCTTGTTACCCTTGTTACCCTTGTTTCCGCTTGTTACCCTTGTTACCCTTGTTACCGCTTGTTACCCCTTGTTACCCTTGTTACCCTTGTTACCCCTTTTTACCCCTTGTTACCCTTGTTACCCTTGTTACCCCTTGTTACCCTTGTTACCCTTGTTACCGCTTGTTACCTCTTGTTACCCTTGTTACCCTTGTTACCGCTTGTTACCCTTGTTACCGCTTGTTACCCTTGTTACCCTTGTTACCCTTGTTACCCCTTGTTACCCTTGTTACCCCTTGTTACCCCTTGTTACCCTTGTTACCCCTTGTTACCCCTTGTTACCCCTTGTTACCCTTCTTACCCTTTGTTACCCCTTGTTACCCTTTGTTACCCTTGTTACCCCTTGTTACCCCTTTTTACCCTTGTTACCCCTTATTACTCTTGTTACCCTTGTTACCCCTTGTTACCCTTGTTACCCTTGTTACCCCTTGTTACCCTTGTTACCCTTGTTACCCCTTGTTACCCTTGTTACCCCTTGTTACCCCTTTTTACCCTTGTTACCCCTTATTACTCTTGTTACCCTTGTTACCCCTTGTTACCCCTTGTTACCCTTGTTACCCCTTGTTACCCTTGTTACCCCTTCTTACCCCTTCTTACCCCCTGTTACCCCTTGTTACCCTTGTTACCCTTGTTACCCCTTGTTACCCTTGTTACCGCTTGTTACCCCTTGTTACCCCTTGTTACCCCTTGTTACCGCTTGTTACCCCTTGTTACCCTTGTTACCCCTTGTTACCCCTTGTTACCCTTGTTACCCCTTGTTACCCTTGTTACCCCTTGTGACCCCTTGTTACCCTTGTTACCCCTTGTTACCCTTGTTACCCCTTGTTACCCCTTGTTACCCTTGTTACCCCTTGTTACCCTTGTTACCCCTTGTTACCCCTTGTTACCCTTGTTACCCCTTGTTACCCCTTGTTACCGCTTGTTACCCCTTGTTACCCTTGTTACCCCTTTTTACCCCTTGTTACCGCTTGTTACCCCTTGTTACCCTTGTTACCCCTTGTTACCCCTTGTTACCCTTGTTACCCCTTGTTACCCTTGTTACCCCTTGTTACCCTTGTTACCCTTGTTACCGCTTGTTACCCCTTGTTACCCTTGTTACCCCTTGTTACCCTTGTTACCCTTGTTACCCCTTGTTACCCTTGTTACCGCTTGTTACCCCTTGTTACCCTTGTTACCCCTTGTTACCCTTGTTACCGCTTGTTACCCCTTGTTACCCTTCTTATCCCTTGTTACCCCTTGTTACCCTTGTTACCCCTTGTTACCCTTGTTACCGCTTGTTACCCCTTGTTACCCTTCTTATCCCTTGTTACCCCTTGTTACCCTTGTTACCCTTGTTACCCCTTGTTACCCTTGTTACCGCTTGTTACCCCTTGTTACCCTTGTTACCCCTTGTTACCCCTTTTTACCCTTGTTACCCTTGTTACCCTTGTTACCCCTTGTTACCCTTGTTACCCTTGTTACCCTTGTTACCCTTGTTACCGCTTGTTACCCCTTGTTACCCTTGTTACCCTTGTTACCCTTGTTACCCCTTTTTACCCCTTGTTACCCTTGTTACCTCTTGTTACCCTTGTTACCCCTTGTTACCCTTGTTACCCTTGTTACCCTTGTTACCCTTGTTACCGCTTGTTACCCCTTGTTACCCTTGTTACCCTTGTTACCCTTGTTACCCCTTTTTACCCCTTGTTACCCTTGTTACCCTTGTTACCCCTTGTTACCCTTGTTACCCCTTGTTACCCTTGTTACCCTTGTTACCGCTTGTTACCCCTTGTTACCCCTTGTTACCCTTGTTACCCTTGTTACCCCTTGTTACCCTTGTTACCCCTTGTTACCCTTGTTACCCCTTGTTACCCTTGTTACCCTTGTTACCCCTTGTTACCCCTTGTTACCCTTGTTACCCCTTTTTACCCCTTGTTACCCCTTGTTACCCTTGTTACCCCTTGTTACCCCTTTTTACCCTTGTTACCCTTGTTACCCTTGTTACCTCTTGTTACCCTTGTTACCCCTTGTTACCCTTGTTACCCTTGTTACCGCTTGTTACCCTTGTTACCCTTGTTACCGCTTGTTACCCCTTGTTACCCTTGTTACCCTTGTTACCCCTTTTTACCCCTTGTTACCCTTGTTACCCTTGTTACCGCTTGTTACCCTTGTTACCCTTGTTACCGCTTGTTACCTCTTGTTACCCTTGTTACCCTTGTTACCGCTTGTTACCCTTGTTACCGCTTGTTACCCTTGTTACCCTTGTTACCCTTGTTACCCCTTGTTACCCTTGTTACCCCTTGTTACCCCTTGTTACCCTTGTTACCCCTTGTTACCCTTGTTACCCCTTGTTACCCCTTGTTACCCTTGTTACCCCTTGTTACCCTTGTTACCCCTTGTTACCCCTTGTTACCCTTGTTACCCCTTGTTACCCCTTGTTACCGCTTGTTACCCCTTGTTACCCTTGTTACCCCTTTTTACCCCTTGTTACCCCTTGTTACCCTTGTTACCCCTTGTTACCCTTGTTACCCCTTGTTACCCTTTTTACCCCTTGTTACCCTTGTTACCCCTTGTTACCCCTTGTTACCCTTGTTACCCCTTGTTACCGCTTGTTACCCCTTGTTACCCTTGTTACCCCTTGTTACCCCTTGTTACCCTTGTTACCCCTTGTTACCCCTTGTTACCCCTTGTTACCCCTTGTTACCCTTGTTACCCCTTGTTACCCTTGTTACCCCTTGTTACCCTTGTTACCCCTTGTTACCCTTGTTACCGCTTGTTACCCCTTGTTACCCTTGTTACCCCTTGTTACCCTTGTTACCGCTTGTTACCCCTTGTTACCCTTCTTATCCCTTGTTACCCCTTGTTACCCTTGTTACCCCTTGTTACCCCTTGTTACCCCTTGTTACCCCTTTTTACCCTTGTTACCCTTCTTACCCTTGTTACCTCTTGTTACCCTTGTTACCCCTTGTTACCCTTGTTACCCTTGTTACCCTTGTTACCCTTGTTACCGCTTGTTACCCCTTGTTACCCTTGTTACCCTTGTTACCCTTGTTACCCCTTTTTACCCCTTGTTACCCTTGTTACCCTTGTTACCCCTTGTTACCCTTGTTACCCTTGTTACCGCTTGTTACCCCTTGTTACCCTTGTTACCCTTGTTACCCCTTGTTACCCTTGTTACCCTTGTTACCCCTTGTTACCCTTGTTACCCTTGTTACCCTTGTTACCCCTTGTTACCCTTGTTACCCCTTGTTACCCTTGTTACCCTTGTTACCCCTTGTTACCCCTTGTTACCCTTGTTACCCCTTTTTACCCCTTGTTACCCCTTGTTACCCTTGTTACCCCTTGTTACCCCTTTTTACCCTTGTTACCCTTGTTACCCTTGTTACCTCTTGTTACCCTTGTTACCCCTTGTTACCCTTGTTACCCTTGTTACCGCTTGTTACCCTTGTTACCCTTGTTACCGCTTGTTACCCCTTGTTACCCTTGTTACCCTTGTTACCCCTTTTTACCCTTGTTACCCTTGTTACCCCTTGTTACCCTTGTTACCCTTGTTACCGCTTGTTACCTCTTGTTACCCTTGTTACCCTTGTTACCGCTTGTTACCCTTGTTACCGCTTGTTACCCTTGTTACCCTTGTTACCCTTGTTACCCCTTGTTACCCTTGTTACCCTTGTTACCTCTTGTTACCCTTGTTACCCCTTGTTACCCTTGTTACCCTTGTTACCGCTTGTTACCCTTGTTACCCTTGTTACCGCTTGTTACCCCTTGTTACCCTTGTTACCCTTGTTACCCTTGTTACCCCTTTTTACCCCTTGTTACCCTTGTTACCCTTGTTACCCCTTGTTACCCTTGTTACCCTTGTTACCGCTTGTTACCCCTTGTTACCCTTGTTACCGCTTGTTACCCTTGTTACCCTTGTTACCCTTGTTACCCCTTGTTACCCTTGTTACCCTTGTTACCGCTTGTTACCCCTTGTTACCCTTGTTACCCTTGTTACCCCTTGTTACCCTTGTTACTGCTTGTTACCCCTTGTTACCCTTGTTACCCCTTGTTACCCCTTGTTACCCCTTTTTACCCCTTGTTACCCTTGTTACCCCTTGTTACCCCTTTTTACCCTTGTTACCCCTTGTTACCCTTGTTACCCTTGTTACCCTTGTTACCTCTTGTTACCCTTGTTACCCCTTGTTACCCTTGTTACCCCTTGTTACCCCTTGTTACCCTTGTTACCCCTTGTTACCCCATGTTACCCTTGTTACCCCTTGTTACCCTTGTTACCCCTTGTTACCCCTTGTTACCCTTCTTACCCCTTTTTACCCCTTGTTACCCTTGTTACCCCTTGTTACCCTTGTTACCCCTTGTTACCCCTTTTTACCCTTGGTACCCCTTGTTACCCTTGTTACCCTTGTTACCCTTGTTACCTCTTGTTACCCTTGTTACCCCTTGTTACCCTTGTTACCCCTTGTTACCCCTTGTTACCCTTGTTACCCCTTGTTACCCCATGTTACCCTTGTTACCCCTTGTTACCCTTGTTACCCCTTGTTACCCCTTGTTACCCTTGTTACCCCTTTTTACCCCTTGTTACCCCTTGTTACCCCTTGTTACCCTTGTTACCCCTTGTTACACTTGTTACCCCTTGTTACCCCTTTTTACCCCTTGTTACCCCTTGTTACCCCTTGTTACCCTTGTTACCCCTTGTTACACTTGTTACCCCTTGTTACCCCTTTTTACCCCTTGTTACCCTTGTTACCCCTTGTTACCCTTGTTACCCCTTGTTACACTTGTTACCCCTTGTTACCCCTTTTTACCCTTGTTACCCCTTGTTACCCTTGTTACCCTTGTTACCCTTGTTACCGCTTGTTACCCTTGTTACCGCTTGTTACCCTTGTTACCCTTGTTACCCTTGTTACCCTTGTTACCGCTTGTTACCCTTGTTACCCTTGTTACCCTTGTTACCCTTGTTACCCCTTGTTACCCTTGTTACCCTTGTTACCCTTGTTACCCTTGTTACCCTTGTTACCCCTTGTTACCCTTGTTACCCTTGTTACCCTTGTTACCCTTGTTACCGCTTGTTACCCCTTGTTACCCTTGTTACCCTTGTTACCCCTTGTTACCCTTGTTACCGCTTGTTACCCCTTGTTACCCTTGTTACCCCTCGTTACCCCTTGTTACCCTTGTTACCGCTTGTTACCCCTTGTTACCCTTGTTACCCTTGTTACCGCTTGTTACCCTTGTTACCCCTTGTTACCCCTTGTTACCCCTTGTTACCCTTGTTAACCTTGTTACCCCTTGTTACCCCTTGTTACCCTTCTTACCCTTTGTTACCCCTTGTTACCCTTTGTTACCCTTGTTACCCCTTGTTACCCCTTTTTACCCTTGTTACCCCTTATTACTCTTGTTACCCTTGTTACCCCTTGTTACCCTTGTTACCCTTGTTACCCCTTGTTACCCTTGTTACCCTTGTTACCCTTGTTACCCCTTGTTACCCTTGTTACCCCTTGTTACCCCTTTTTACCCTTGTTACCCGTTATTACTCTTGTTACCCTTGTTACTCCTTGTTACCCCTTGTTACCCTTGTTACCCCTTGTTACCCTTGTTACCCCTTGTTACCCCTTGTTACCCTTGTTACCCCTTGTTACCCCCTGTTACCCCTTGTTAACCTTGTAATCCCTTGTTACCCTTTTTACCCCTTGTTACCCTTTGTTACCCCTTGTTACCCCTTGTTACCCCTTTTTATCGTTGTTACCCCTTGTTACCCTTGTTACCGCTTGTTGCTCCTTGTTACTCCTTGTTAGTCCTTGTTACCCTTTTTACCCCTCGTTAGTCCCTGTTCTTCCTTGTTCCGCATGTTACCCTTTTTACCCCTTGTTTCCTTGTTACCGCTTGTTGCTCCTTGTTACTCCTTGTTAGTCCTTGTTACCCTTTTTACCCCTTGTTAGTCCCTTTTCTTCCTTGTTCCGCATGTTACCCTTTTTACCCCTTGTTTCCTTGTTACCGCTTGTTGCTCCTTGTTACTCCTTGTTAGTCCTTGTTACCCTTGTTGCCCCTTGTTAGTCCCTGTTCTTCCTTGTTCCGCATGTTACCCTTTTTACCCCTTGTTTCCTTGTTACCCTTGTTTTCACTTTTTGCATTGTTCCCCCATGTCTTTCCTTTCCCCCTGTTTCTCTGTTTCCCCTTGTTCTTCCTCTTATTCTTTTACATTCGGTTTCTTACTGTTCTTGCTGTTTTCCTTGTTCTCCCTCTTCCCCTTGTTCCTTCTTTTACCGTTTGTTCCCCTTTTCCCCCTTGGTCCCGATGTTTTCCCTTTTTCCCTGTTTCCTTTGTTTTTTCTTTGTTTTGTTTGTCTGTTACTTTTTTCCTCTTTGTTACCCCTGTTTCTTTTTTTTTCCTTTTTCCCCTTTTCCCTTTTTTTCCCTTGTGTTCCCCGTTCCCCCTGTTCCCTTTGTTCCCCCTGTTTTCTCTGTTCTGGTTTATTTTCCCATTCCTCTTGTTACCCCTGTTCCCCTGTTCCCTTGTTTCCCTTTTGAATTGAAGCAAAGATTTATGTTTTATTTCAGTTCACCTCTTCGAATTGACCTTACAACAATTTTGGTAGGTTGTGTTTTTAATGTATTCTTTTATATTTTTATTTTTTTATTGTTTTATTTTACTTTATTTTTATTTATTTTATTTTTCTCTTCTTACTCTCTCCAGGTGAATGTAAATCATTAATGAGATGTTGTTATTTTTTACTTGCAGAGTGACTCCATGCCTATCCTTGCCTCATTTTTGCGCAAAAACCAAAGAGCACTCAAGTTGTCAACGTTGACAACTTTAAATGTTTTGGTTACTAACTACGGTAAGTTTCCTGCCCGAATTTTACAGGATATATTTGTCGACTGATCGCCAAGGGTGTTTGTTTGGTTTTAAGGGATATTTAGTATCAGTGTGGCATATGTTTTGGTTTATTTTCTTTAGTTTTAAAGTCTTTATCACACATTTCCATACCCAAAAACAAATAAAAAGTAAATTAAAATTTAAACCAAGGATCTTTCACTGCCAAATTTAGCCAAAAGCAAATTTTGACCAAATTTCATTTGTGAAATTTTGAAAAACAAATAATACAATGTGAAAGCACTACTGAAGAGGTTCATTTGAAGGGTCACATCATAGGATTTTATCCACAGACTCAAAAGTTAGAACAACATACCAAATAAATAGTACCATGTAAAAGTACTGCTGAAGAGGTTTCATTTGAATGGTAACATTATAGGATTTCATCCACAGACTCAAACGTTAGAACTACATACTAAATAAATAGTACCATGTGAAAGTACTGCTGAAAAGGTTTCATTTGAATGGTAACATCATAGGATTTCATTCACAGGCACAAGAGTGACCTTACAAAACTCCATAGAGCACTCTGTCAGTGAAAGGGTTAAACCACAACACATACATTTCACTGTCGGTCACTTGTATGTGGAACCGGCATTTTCGTTGTCAGCGATCTTAGGGAGTAAACCAAGGAGTGTCTGATTGAGGTAGATCAAACAGCAAAATGGCAGAGAATTGAACCACTTTAAACACAAAAGTCCCTTCTATCGGTTGTGGTAATTAAGTGTAATTCATGTATGATATTATTGACTCGTGTGCTTTCTATTTTACTTAGGAAATTTACTGACACAGGAGAATATAGCTGGAGTACTAACAGAGGTCCCTCCCCTCATTAGTGAAAGTGACCTTCACATCTCACAGGTTCGTATGGCACTAGTCAGGCCTTTGCAACCGCTCGGGCCGGAGTCGCGCAGTAGAGAGCTGTAGATTCTAAGACGAGTACGACTACGAATACGAGATTTCCTCTGTACTAAGCAGTGCTCGCGCGTGAACCAACGTCATTTTATGCGGGAAAACTTGGTAGCCGTCGTCACCCTACTACGAGTCTTAGCAAGAAAGTCGAAGTGGCGGAAACAAGATATCAAGTGTAAGAAGTTTTTAACATCTTGCGATCGGGAGAGCGCGTAACCTCCTTCACTAAAGATAACAGTGCCAACCTTTCTAGTGAAAAATGGTAAAATGAAGCTTTCTGGGGAGTCTATATTTTGAGAATGCGCGAAAAAACTTTACGTCAAATCTCGTACTCGTAGTCGTGCTCGTCATCCCCTAATGCTAGGGGAGCACTGCGTGACTCTGACTCGAGCGGTTGCGAAGGAGAGTCAAGTATGGCACATGTGAGTTGTGTTATCTTCCCATCCTAGGGCTTTCACTTAAAGCTGGGGTCGGGGATTTCCCTCGGTGACTATGACCATCACCCCCTGGGTTTTTTTGTTTGAAATAAACGGGAAACAGATCCATTCCTCGCCTACTAATTGCATATAGTCGGCAACTTTAAACAAGTGTACTTTAACTCTCTCACAAGATCTTAGGGACAAGCCATCTTCGAGGATTAACTGTCTTAAGGCCTGATTGCATTGAGGGAAGGGACCCAAGGTTGGTGAGGTAACCCGCTTGGGTAGGGTAACTCGCCTGTCCATATAATCTCTCATTTAAATTTGATCACGTTTACATGATAAGTGAGGTGCACCGCCGCGGGTTACTTCACCTACCTGGGGTCCCCCACCTCCATGTAAACAGGGCCTTAATTAAATAGTGTGGTATGGGTTTCTTGGTTGGTTGAGCTCTATAAAAAAATAAGGTAAAGAGTTATTAAGAATATCTGGAGAACTAAACAAGTTAAGTGGATACAAGCAGTACTAAGACAAAAATTCATCTTAGTGGGTAATATATTTGTACACCCAAGGATAAAGTTAAAAGTATATGCGTATATATAACATATTTAAAAAGTTGAATTGTCTTAATAGTTTTGAATAAAGTTTGTTAAATTTTATGTTCGACTTCACTGGAGAAAGTTTGTTAAGTGCTTCTAAGATGCTTTATAGGTGCTCTCAAAGGCGTGGACTCGCCGTCATTAATCTTGTTCTTTTCTTATCTTTCAGCTATCGCTTACATTGTTAACTTCCGTGGCTAAGATCCACAAGGACACCATGGCACAGGTGCGGTGGAACAATTGTAATTTCGTAACAACATTATGGGCCAAAAACTCCCAGCATTGTTGGATGTTACATGTTGCGTCCGTTTGCACACCCTGTTCCGTGCTTTTGTGTGTTGTTGGGCCGGGAGTTGTTGCACAAAGTTTGAAAACGGTAAAACGTTTAAGCCAACAACTCCCAACATTTCTTGTCTTCCGTGATCGTCGAAGCGTAGCGCAGCAATGTTGGATCCGTTTGCACAACTCTTCCACCATTGCTGGGGCCTTTTGGGCGCATTTCACATGATTTACGAACTCTTATGGGTTGTATCCTTCCCACGATACACTCCCATGTCCCAACATTTTTAGGAGTTGATGCGTCCGTTCTCACGTAACTTAATATACAGTTATTGAAGAACTTAAACCGTGGAAACTTTAAATGTATTCTTTCACTCTAGAGCGCCTTCTGCTACTCTTAAAGAAGAATTGCTTTACAGAAAGTGTCAAGGTGATGTTACACGGGCGATTCGCAAGGACGATTTTTAGCACAACGCAGCGTTGAAATGTTGGAGCAATATTGTAACCATTCGAAACAATGTCGCAGCAATGTTGCCACGCTGCATGGCGCTAAAAATCGTCGTTGCGAATCGTCTCGTGTTACATCACCTTTAGACCCCGTGCAAAACAGACGCAACAACGCTCAACATTTTAGCGAGTTGTTGGCCAACAACTTTGCGTCCGTTTGCTTTGGACGTTATTCTTTGAAGTCTCGCTACAAAATTTAATAAAATATTAATTGTATTCATTATTCCTTGTCTAGGCTTGCTCGTCAACTCTTCCCGCCATAATGGGATTAATTAGATCTCCACTTCTGCAAGGTTAGTTATAGCCTCGTTGTTAAAGACAATTCTGTTGTCAACAAGATTTTCCTTCTACCGTTTTACTGGAAAGAGCACCGCCCTCGAATTCAATTTGCAACTTATGCCCCGTGTATATGAGGAAAAGGAGCGCTTACCGTTTGTGACAAAATTTCGTTAAAAAACTTTGTGACAAATAGTACCATTTACCACCTAGTTGTACCATTTGCAAAACACCCTAACCCTCCTGGGAAAAGACCTCCGTTTTTCACCTTCCGCCTCAAGAGGAGGCCTAGAACTGGTTAACCAGACAAATGGTACAAAAAATTTCGGTCGTTTGGGTAAAAACGAGAAAAATGTAATACCTCGAAAGATATATATATTTTTTTTGCCAGAAATTTTTACCTGGATGAACCGTTCCATTTGAATTTTTCCTGGAATTATTGGGTTTCTCATCGAATTGTAAGCGCTCAAAAGCTGTCCCGGGTAGAATAATCACCTGCCTAGCCGAGCTACCCTGGGTGAACCAACGTTTTATACATTTCCTTCCAAAAGGTGGAGAACCGTTTGCGAGAGACAAAAAGTCGTAGGCGAGAAGGCTGGGTCAACCTTTTGTGATGGTGATGGTAGGGTCGCCCTCCTGGCTGGACCAACTTTTCCGGCCCCACCTTTTCTCCATATAAACACTTTGGCTCGCTCAGCCAGGTCAATCTGGTCAAGGCGCCGAGATAATCAGACAAACTTCATATACGCTTCCTGAAGTGGACTCAGCTAGGAAGGTTTCCCTTCTTCTCGGGACAGGTTTTCTCCATATAACTTTTCGAGGCCTTAAAGGCCCCTTGTACAGTAAGAGCACTTCTACAACCCGCGGCTCCTGAATATACGACGTTTTAAAGGAGCTGTGTCACGAAATTCAGCCAAATTAGGTATTACAAAATGCCCGTTAAATCCAAGAGAAACATAGAAATAACCGCTTAAAACATTAAAGGAAGGTTAAAATAACCTAACAGATACAACAGATGCCACGGATGGGCAAGACTGAAGAAGACTGAAACGGATTGAAATTAGTGTTTTCGAAAACTGTTCAGCCTAACAGTTTTTCAAAGTTTATCTCTGCTGTTTGCAACTTCAAAAATAATTCTCAGGAGACATATTTGTTTGTCTCGAATCTCTGACTTTGTCATTTACATGTAATTTCTTTGCTTACTTTAAGTTCCATAGCGATTGAGGGCGAGTAATTGGCAAAATTAAACAAAATGAACTGGACTGCCGTGACACATCCCCTTTAAGTAAAACGAGCACTTAAATGTAGAATTTTTGTTTGTAAACGTTTTCTAGGCGGAGCGTTAAGTGCGACCCTGACACTACTCACTGAGTTGGTCCTGTCAGGAATGAAGGGAATGGCATTCAAGGATCTCTTCCAGGTATGAAAGCTCAGTCAAATAAATAAGTTTATTTTCGGTCTGTCAGCTATTAACCGCGAACTGTCAAGAACAATTCTGAATGTTCAACAACAAATACTGCCCTATGCCTTGGTGTTCCTCCCTGCGCTTCTCGCTTTCACCAGCTGTATTTTTATAACACCAGGGTTGCCGCGGTCAGGGAAAAATCAGGGAAAGAACATTTTTTCAAGGTCAGGGAAATTGGTAAAAAGTCAGGGAAAATCTTTGATATTGTCAAAGTCAGTGAAAAGTCAGGGAATACTATTTTCATTGCGCACAAAATCCCGTAAAAAGTGTAAAGAGTTCGAGAGTAAAGACAGGAATATTGACGGTCTACCAAAAAAGCCGAAGCAAATGTAAACATGGATAGTTTTTTAATTATTATTATTTTATTATGAGTCACCTAATGCAAGGTCAGTGAAAATTGTATAGAGGTCAGTGAAAAGTGAGGGAATTTTTTAGTTTCTGATGAGTGGCAACCCTGAGAGCGTAGACGTTCTTACGGCTTCGTCACGTGTTCTTTCTCCATGAAGGTTGGAAAGCAACACTTGACAATGCCCTAAGACCGTCTGCGTCGGAGGTTATGCGTTTTTGATAGAAGTTTGTCTTTGAGCGCGATTCTGAAGATGAGTTAAACAGTTGTTGTTTGGTCTCGACCTTCCTTGAATAGGTGGCTTTGTCCAGTACGCCGTTATCTCCAACTGACAAACCAACCGCTCCAAATTCACTTGGTTGGGGAACGCACAGACACGTGTAGAGCAGTTATTAAAGTGCTCCTAGGCTCTTACTTTTTACTTTACTTTACTTTTTTAGATGCTAGTGTCGCCCATTTATTCATCAACTCATGGAAACCAGCAGGTGGTTATTCATAAGCAGGTTAGTGAACTTGTAGACTGTTTTCTTCCTCTTCCAAGTCCGTGCGTATGAAACGTCTCCACTCAGGTGGCTAGCATCTACGCACTTTTATTAAAACAATAGAAAGAGTTCAATTCCCACATAACAGTTTTGGGACATCAACGTAGGCGCCGTTTCATTGGTTTGGAACGCCAATATGGCCGCCTTGACGTCATATGAAAACGCTCTATAACAAACACTTTTAAATTAATTTCGCCAATGTCAGTTACATTTAAAGCTTATAATCTTTCTTGGACACCATTGTCAAAAGGAAAAATGCTTTATATTAGCTAGTAACATTTTTCGTGCGTTTTTCGTTCAGTGGCTTACCAACTAAACTTCTTATTTTCACCATAAAACAAAATGACCTAAAGATGAGTAACCAACCAGACCAACCGAAAACGGTAGATCCCAAATAAACACGACTTACTTTACTTGTAAGCGTACAAAATCCGGCATTCACAGTTCACAAGAAAGTCATGTAAAGAAAATAAAGCCCCAGTCATTTTTATTCTGCATTGGCACGAAGGGCACAAGTCGCCTTTTTTTGTTTAGATAACATTTTTTTTTTTTCAGGCGTATCATTCCATTGCGAAGTGTGTGGCTGCGTTAGCTATGTCGTGTCCAGCAGATCGACAATCTGTCGTGAATCAGTTTGTTAAAGATATCCAGGTACTATTAATGTATTTTCCGAATTTATTATTCTATGTATTTTTTGAAGTACATGTAATGGTATCACAGTGCTTTTCATCTTTCTTAATAAGACTCTTGTACATTCTGTTATCTAAGTTCAGACAACAATAACTGAGTTTAAAAATAGTGAAATTATCTGACGAGCAAGCCCTCCATTTGGGGAATGTTGTTTTTTGTAAGTTCTTGAATTTCTGTCGTAAGCGGTCAGATTTGAATTCAATTTTTCTCTAATCCTTAGTTATCTTAATCCTGCTTGAACAAATAGATCTGAAGATTTAATTCTCTGGTGTTGTATTCTCCATTCTTTGCCACGTATTTTGTACAAGAATAAGAGAGCACTTGGTCGTGGCTCCAAGGATACACAATGTAACGCTGTATATTTGATCTCCCTTGGTCCGCAACATTTACTTAATAAAACACAAGAGAGGTTACTAGACTTGCTACAAGTCGACCTCTCACAAGTTCTTAAACGTGAACGAAGCGAGCTTTAATGCATGAGGTCGCGCAACGACCGACCGAGCGACGAAGTCCCGAGGCCGACTTGTATTATAAATTTCACGCGGGAAAAAATGATTGACATATGCTATGTCGGGCTCGGCGTGAAATATCACTCACTGTCCTATGGGTCAACTGTCATGACGTCACTGGTAGAATTTTCGACCGGTGAATTTCGCGCCAAACTGGTGTGAAATTCCTTTAAAATGGTATAACCAACCAGGAAAAAAAGGACTTTTAGAAAGTCTTAGAGGTTACGAACTAAAGAGAAAGTGTTGTCCTGTGACTCTGTAAAGTTTTCTCGCGTCACACACAAATTCTATCCGCCATCAACTGACACCGACCGTCGTTTCAATTATTTTGATTTGCAGAGCGCCAAAGTTTCTGATCCTGTGAGGCTGTTTTCACTTCTTTCTCTGGGCGAAATAGGAAGACACATGTATGTATCAATGCTTCGATTGGTCCCCCCCCCCCCCCCCCCCTCCTGTTATTGATTCAGTTCAATTCAATTCCTTATTTTACACTGACTATATAGGGCATTAGAGAGCTTTAGATTCTAAGACGAGAACGAGATTTTGGCAATACAAAGTAGTGCGCACGAGTGAACCAGCGCCACTTTGGAGGGAAAATGTTCTCCTCGTACTCGTCCTCTTCTTCTAATCTACAGCTCTCTATTTACACAAGTTAAATACGGATAGAAGAAGAAAACAATAGGCAACGAATAATCGTTAGGCTAAGAAGAGATAATGTACATTTGTGTGCGGTGTCCAAAGTAGCAAGAGCTTTTTAGTTGGACACTGCCACATTCAGAAAAATTGCAGCAGAAAAGAAGAGAGAAGAAAACCAAATTATATCAGTGATGGAGTATGTAGAGTAGAAGTAAAATTATTTTTGATTAAAAAATAGTCGCAGCAAAAAGGGAAAGGAGGAAAACATTATTAAGTTAAACCAGCAAGCAAGGATCTGGAAGGCAAAAAGCAGGCAAACGAATAAACAAAATCAATGACTGAAGCATAAGTTTGTTAGTCAACATTTAAGTATTGAAAACTAAGATTTAAACTCAACTCTGTGTTTTGCAGCGACCTAAGTAGTCATAAGGACCTGGCTGTCGCCATTCTGGAGTGTTTCTCATCTCCGTCTGAAGAAATCAAATCAGCGGCGTCCTTCGCATTAGGTTGGTTTAGTATTTCACTGTTTTTTTTAGCCCAGCGTTTGGCAGTGCACACTTTGAGACTTGACAATATCCCTAGGACATATCTTTGCAGCATACCTGTGCGACATATACCTGCTTCTTGTCCCTGGCACATTTCCCCGCATATCCCTGGGATATATCCTTGCATTATACCCCTGGGACAATCATATCCCTGCCAAATGGGACCCCACACAATGAGACTTGACCATATCCCTAGGACATGTCTTTCCCACATGTCTGTGCGATATATATCTGCTTCTTATCGCAGGCACATTTCCCTACATATCCCTGGGACATTTTCCTGCATTATACCCTTGGGACAACCATATTGCTGCCAAATGGGACCCCACCCAAAGACACTAAAACATATCCCTGGGAGATATCTTTGCTGCATATGTGTGCGATATATACAGGCCTGCTTCTTATCCCAGGCACATTTCCCTGCATATCCCTGGGATATATTCTTGCATTATACCCCAGCGACAATCATACCCCTGCCAAATGGGACACCAGTGTTTCCCACCTTTTAAAGTTTAAAAAAAATGTTAGCAACGCCAGTGGATTGCGCATCACAAGGTTTGAATTTTATTGGTAGGCCTGTGCTGTGTTACCTTAACAGAAGTTTCTTTTCTTCCTTACAGGTAAAATTGCCGCTGGTAATTTGAACTTGTATTTACCGTTCTTGCTCAAAGAAATTCAGGCAAATCCCAAAAGACAATATCTACTCCTTCATTCCCTCAAGGAGGTTTGTACTTCTTAAGTATTTCATTGTTCAGGGTGGTAGCCACTGTGGATATTTCTAAAGGGGTTAACTTTGCTGTTGGCCAGAACCTCTTTACAACCTCTAATTTGATAGGTTCATGTTGGCCCAAAGCTCTGTTGTTTCAGAGTTGGGGTTCATTGTTAGTTTTGTTTGCGTTAGGGCTATCTGTTGTTTTCTAAACCAATCCTGTGAGCCGTTCTTAGAGCTTCCAGCCCACCCTAACTTTGGCCTTTTGGTCAAAATTTGAAATTCCTTCTATTTTGGTCAAAATCGACCCGTAGATTATGTTTGGCGATGTTTTAGAATGCACGCAAACTCTCCAAACAAATACAGTGAAACCTCTATTAAGCGGACACATTCGGGACCTTCCCAAGTGTCCGCTTAATAGAGGTTGTAAAAATTGGGCAATGTTTTTTAACGATCAACATTCAACGGTTACCCTGTACTGTGATAAAGTTGCATGTTGTTAGAGAAGCTATCCAGTCGATATCCAGAGTTCAAGTTCATTACCTTTCACTACCAACTTTAATTTGTTTGTAAATGCAAAAACATTAACCGACTTCAGTCCGTATTTCAAGGACGTAATCCTATGGGGCGCCAAATGTATTTTTATTATTTAGAGTGGTTATTTGTATATAACCAAAACAATGTTGGTTATTTACAAATAACCACATTACAGTTTTATTATTTCTAAATAACCAAAATATAAAATTGGTTATTTACAAATAACCAAAAGTGAAATTTGGTTATTTAGCAAATAACCAAAAATTAAAAAATGGTTATTTATTAAATAACCAAACTGTGAGATTAGTTATTTATTAAATAACCAAAATGCGTAAATGCGAAATTGGTTATTTATTAAATAACCAAAATGCGAAATTGGTTATTTATTATATAACCAAAATGCAGGCAAATGGAAAATTGGTTATTTATAAACAAACTGGATAATTTGTTTTTTAGTAAATAAACAAACATGGACGATTAAAAATCCAAAAACGTGTAAAACAGGTTATTTAATACAGAAATGGTTATTTACCTAATTTGGTCTTAGCAGGTGGCCACGTGGCCCATTTTCCCGCTCATTTTCCATAACGACTTGCAGACTTCTATTTCCAACATGGCTTCTTCCACTTCCTTCACTTTCCTCTTTTCTCTTTCATTTACCTTCTTCCACCCTCATTTTCCTTCATTTACTTTCATTTTCCTCCGTACACCTTCATTCGCTTTCATAAATCTTCATTCACCTTCATTTATTTTAATTCACCTTCATTCTAATTCATTTACATTCATTCACACTCATCTTTCGTCATTAATATTCATCTACCTACATAGGCCTTCATTTACCTTTGCCTTCTCTCACCTTCATCTACCGTCATCTTCCTCCATTAGTCTTCATTCACCTTCATCTATCTCCGTTAGCCTTTATCCACAGTCACCTACATTCATTAGCCTTCTTTTACCTTCATACGGCTACATCTAGCACCATTAGTCTTCATTTACCGTCATCTACTTCCGTTTTCATGATAGTCCAGAGATTATCGAACGAATTGTCGTGCCGTCACATTATTCATTTCTGACTCATTTGTTCCCTTGTCCTTTAATCTTCAGACATTACACATATTAAAAAAAAATTTTGTATTTCCGTGAAACGTATCCTATTTTATACTGTTTTGTTATACAAGAGGGTCTTAACGAGGTATATATTTTCCCGACTGATCTCACATTTTGGCCATAAAATTTTGATACCTGATCCCGTGAAAATCTTTTGATCCCTTGATTCAATTCTGTACTTGCTAAAAACTGAATGAAATACGAAATAAAGTGTCTCTCTCTTCGAGTTCTTTTACAATTTTATTGGTAATATCATTTGCTGACTGGAGAATTGAGATTGGCTCCCGTCTGTTCTTTCGAGTTATCATAATTTCTATAATAATCCGTTCCACTTTAGAGCTCCCATAATGATGTATTCTTTAATAAACCTTTCGCACGCAAGTAGGGAGGAAAGCTGTAGCGCTGAGGGCGACCCAACTTAGTGGGATCTGGGGGCATGCTCCCCCGGAAAATTTTTATATTTAGGGTCTCGGAAATCCTATTCCAGCGTTTTCCTCGGGATATTTTCAGTAAATTGATACGCAGGAAAATGCTACTTTCCTGCTCCTGAGATCTCTTTGGGCAAAGATTGGCTTGACCAATGATCAAAAGTACCTACAGAATTCCACAATGTCAGGATGATTAGAGAATCCTGTCGCAATAGGCTTTGCACTACGGGCAGCCATCTTGGATGAGCGTCAAAACTACTCAGGGACTATTTTTCTCGTCTCCACCCACACCGCCCCCTGCCCCCTGAGTAGTTTTGACACTCATCCAAGATGGCAGCCCGTAACGCAAAGTGCTCGATCTCGACGATCTCACGGAAAGATAAGGACTGTGAACATTCTGTAGTGGCATATATCAGATTTAGATGGGTCAGTAGCTATCTTCAAAGCAGCTCGGAGCCATTTCTGCATTTAACCGCACTATGTGTTTGGAAGAAGCCATGTTGGAAATAGAAGTCTGCAAGTCGTTATGGGAACTGAGCGGGAAAATGGGCCACGTGGCAACTTGCTGAGGCCAAATTAGGTAAATAACCATTTCTGTATTAAATAACCTTTTTTTG
The DNA here is from genome assembly GCF_958299795.1 of Porites lutea. NCBI lineage: Eukaryota > Metazoa > Cnidaria > Anthozoa > Scleractinia > Poritidae > Porites > Porites lutea. The sequence continues at coordinate 3,865,681 of NC_133208.1, read as the reverse complement.
CACAGTCTGGGATTTTTAATCGTCCATGTTTTATTTACTAAATAACCAACTGTCCAGTTTGTTTATAAATAACCAATTTTCCATTCTGCCTGTATTTTGGTTATTTAATAAATAACCAATTTCGCATTTTGGTTATTTGATAAATAACCAATCTCGCATTTTGGTTATTTAATAAATAACCAATTTCGCATTTTGGTTATTTGATAAATAACCAATTACGCATTTTGGTTATTTAATAAATAACCAATCTCGCATTTGGTTATTTAGAAATAACCACTTTTTAATTTTCGGTTATTTGCTAAATAACCAAATTTCACTTTTGGTTATTTGTAAATAACCAATTTTATATTTTGGTTATTTAAAAATAATAAAACTGTAATGTGGTTATTTGTAAATGACCAACATTGTTTTGGTTATATACAAGTAACCACTCTAAATAATAAAAATACATTTGGCGCCCCATAGTAATCCGATACTACTGTTGTCAATTCAGTCCGGTGTCCGCTTAACATAGGTTTTTAACAATAGAAATTAGCCAAATACATCTTATTTTAGCGTCCACGTCCGCTTTATAGAGGTGTCCGCTGAACAAGGGTTCGTTATAAAGGGAAATATAAGACATTAATTCCGGGACCCAGCCTAATGTCCGCTTAATAGAGGGTGTCCGCTTAATTGGGAGTCCGCTTCATAGAGGTTGCATTGTAATAAAGATTTCGATCATGGGTGGAGCCAAGTCTCCCTCGCAGCCCTTTTTTGGAAACTTTGCAAGGGAGACTAGGATGGAGCCCTTTTAGATATTTTGCAAGGAGTTCACCTTCGATTTGGGTTCAATTATTTTGGCTGTTCGAAGAGATGGTTGATTCAATTAATAAGCGGACAAGTAAAAAATCAGCTTTGCACTGTGTCTCCCCACTGAGTGTGCTATTACTTCCGCAATATGTAGTTGATCTTCTCTAAGGGTTGATTTCCAGTGTCGCGTAATTTTTACGTGCGTACGTGCGTAAGATTTACGTTCGCAAATAAAATAGAGGCAATGTATGAAAGGTCGCACGTAAGCGTAACAGAAGAACCTCGCTCAACTTCACGTTTAATCTCAACACTTTATATCTTGCCTCCATTTTTTAACGTGATTAAATTTTACGTGCGTTAACGTGCGTAGCCAAAAACGCGTCAGTGGAAATCAACCTTAATGGAGTCGTTTGTTCCTGCAGGTTATATCATGCGAGGCGGGCAGTTCAACCGGTGTGGAAGCGCTTAGGCCGTTTATTGGCTCCATATGGTGAGTTTCAACAACAGTGAACTTACGCAACAGGATGGTAAAGGAAAGAAGGCGGTAGACCTTGTGTGACAAGCGTGACAGTAATTTTGTTTGAACAAACCTTTCCGCCAAACTTCACCTTTCTTGAAACAGGTGTCTTTGTCATAAGACCAGAAAACGTAACGTTAAGTGATGATCACGACAAAACACGCAAATAATAGCCCTCTCACGTTTGTCACTCACGGGAGTTCTGCCGTCCTGTTTCATAAGCTCACTAATAACGATGGGGGTAGGGTCACGAAAGAAGAAATGACAAGAAATATTAATAGGAGTGTCCTACAAGAAGTGTTGTGAATAAGTTGCTATATAGTCAACTCCCTCTAAGATGGACATCTTTGTGACCGGCACTATGTGTCCTTCTTTAATGAGATGTCCGTCCTACAGAGAGTCAACTAAAATGAGTAAAGAAAGCAGGTACCAACTCTAGGTGTCCGTTTTAGCCAGGCATCCGTGAAGAGAGCGTTGACTGCCCGCCTACCCCTCCCCTAAGCCAACATTGTGCCCTAAGTGAGAAGTAAGTGTTAATGTTGGCCTAGGGGAGGGGTAGGTGGGCAGTTTCCCAGGAACGTGTAATGATCCGACTATACTTTGTGTTTGTCTAGGACGTTGTTGTTCAGCCACTGCGAGAGCACGGAAGAAGGAACGAGGAATGTTGTGTCTGAATGTCTTGGTAAACTTACGCTGGTTGACCCAGTTCGACTTCTTCCACAATTAAAGGTACGGACGTGAACGTGTGACATTCAGTAAGTGTAGGTTGTGTGCGCGCGTAATCGTAATGTCCGCGCGTTTTGTTTACTTATTTAATTGACGTGCGCATTTAATTCGTTGACGCCTTACGTTTTCTTTGTGTTGTTTTCCTACTAATTTACACCTTGTCAGTAAATGTGTTCACATTGTGGGTGGCTCCCCCTAAAATGTTCTACAATTGGAGCAGAAACCAATTGTGGGATTGCGCACATTTTAGGCATCCTACTGATGAACAGTTACGACTTGCAGATATTTCGAGCAACAACAATTTTTCACTGTAGAGAGGGTTAAACAAGAGTCAATATTTGCAGTGTCCGCCGGGACAAAAAAAGTGGCCGTTGTAGAGAGTTGGCCGTTAGTGGGAGTTCGACTGTATTATTGCTAGAAGAGGCCTTAGCAGCCGATAGTTTAGATCTTCGGCAGTGAATCAGGACTCTTTTGTGCTTACTTTCTATTTTCTTTTGTAGGATTATCTTAATTCAGACTCTGCGTTTGCAAGGAGTACAGTGGTGACAGCCGTTAAATTCACGATTTCCGATCATGTAAGGAAATGCATACAGTGACAACCAAACCGCCCCACCACCCCCTCCCCCATTAAAAAATTTAACTTGTTAACCATTTTCTAGTGAGAAAATCTCGTACGGTAGTCGTTATTCTCGTCCTCGAATCTAAAGGTCGCCAGTTGACAATTATTCCACTAGTGCGCGTTGGCTATAATAATCTTATTAGGCTGATTTAGCAACAAAACGGGAATGTCAATTGACGACGGCGCGCGCAAATCAAACAACTGGCTTGACCAATGGCAGAGCGAGAAATTGGGAACCGGAAGTCGAATTTAGTCCTTTTCGCGGGCTTTCCCGTCGTCAAATGACGTTCCCGTTCTGTTGCTAAATCAGCCTATTATCCAACAAGCACGACTGTAACAATTGTTTTACTAAGAACGCACACAAAATATCGAGAATTCTTCCCGGCTTTACTTGTTAAAACCACCGATTTTCAGTATATTTTAAACTTTGAACAGACGCGTACAGTTAGGAGGGTATTACGGTTGTTTTTTTTGAGGGGGGATGGAATGATGTTGATTTGAGAAGGAAATGAAGTTAGGGTAGAAACGGCATACACATATACCAGTTATCCCGCTAATGGGATCAGAGGCATTTTGTTGTAGTGGTGGACTATCAGGTTATTATCTACTAATTATTCACTTCATATTTTAATTTAAAACATCTTCCCTCTAAATTTTATACATTGAAGACATTCGAAAGATCATCCAAAAAGTCAAAAATAATTATTGAATTAAGGACTGTAACTTACTTGAGTCATTTTTTGAAGGGTAAAAATCAACGAAAAATAATGCTTTGAACCATACTGCCCCCTTAATATATTTGGAGAGCTAAGCCAATCAGAGCTCTAGAATTGTATTATCCAATGATTCAGTTTGTAATAACATCTCTTATGTCTTTCAGCCTCAGCCAATAGACAGTCAGTTAAGAAGCTGCATTGGAGATTTCCTTAGAACTGTTCAGGACCCTGACTTGGTACGTCAGTTTATCATTTTGATCTCGTGTCCTTCCTCATTAACCCTTTCAGTGCCAAGTGTGTTCAAGGGCAAAATTCAACAAAAATTCCCAAATTTCGTTTTGTAAAATTTTGAAAACAAATAGCGCCGTTTGAAAGTACAGGCAGAGAGGTTTCATTTGAATGGTCACATCATAGGATTTTGTCCACAGACTCAAAAGTTAAGACTACCTTAAGGGACTCCAACATTCACCCTGGCAATGAAAGGGTTAAAGGAGCTGTGTCAAGCTACACTGTGGGGACCTTGAGTTAATGTCCTCATTAGCGAGAGTCCGTAATAGTGGGAGTTTATTTCAGTCAAACGTCTGCAATTTTTTTTCCCCGGGATGTAGCTGCTTTCCTAATTATTAGGGTGTCTGTTATAGAGCGGTGTGTGTGCGTAAGGCGAGAGTTGACTTTACAGTGTATTTACATGAACTGAACTCCAAAAATAAGGGTCCAGTGTTGTTGTAATATTCAACACTATATTTTAGACATTGAAACTGTTTCCTGTCGTCTGTTGTAATAGATGGCAAAGGCAAAAGTTGGGCCAAAATAATGCTGGCTCACGCGTGCGCATTACTCTGTATTGAGGTGATACTGTTCATTTCTCTTACGGACGAGGGTTTAACTGACGTTAAGGTTAAAGCCACTAAAAATTGATCAGATTAGATCAAGTAAACACTGCATGAGAACGTGTGTTTAAATCGATGTCCAGACGTAGAAAGTTGGGCGAGACCCATTTGAGTTTCTTCAATCGTCTTAAAGTTGTCTGGATACCAGGTAGAACGCAGTTTCGAGTGTAGCTTCTCAAATGGAAGACCTCAATTTTTTTTTTACGTTAAACGCTCACAAGAATCGTGTTTTCTTTGGCCTTATGAAACCTTCGGATACACCGTTTTCGTGTAAGGGTGCCGGTAGATTCTCTGTATATGTAGCCGTAAATATGTGTAGTTTGCCTCTTGTCCCTGGGAAATGACGCGGCTACTGGCCAGAACGGTTACGTCACTATGAAATCTGCTAAATTATGTGTCTCCGGGTCTGATTTTTCCAGACACCTGGAAGTCTGAAATTTGGGGGGTCTAAGTTTTCAAAACACTCGGGATTTGCGAGGTGTGAGTTTTCACAACACCCGGAAATCATGAGTGCTCTTTATAAAACTACAGAACAGAGATGCTCGCCGTCCCGAACCCGTAGCAGGAACCACAGACCTCCCAAACTCAATATTTGAGCGCTTGTTAAAAATTAATACAACTGCTAGTACTGCGTAACGTAGCGTTTTATAGGGTTATATGAGAAAAGTAAAAAAAAAAGAATAGAAAAACTATCGCCTTTTCTTTGCTTATTTTGGAGCAAAGAATGATAATAAACTTACGTTTGCTGTATTTTGGTTTCCTGTGTCCTTTTGAAGCGTTTTGGGCTGGTTTTGTTATCCTGTTTTAACCTTAATAATTACAAGTCTCGACCTGTCGCTCGCATATTGAGTTTGGGACGCCTGTGCGGAAACGGTTTAACTTGATCTGTGTACTGTATGGTTGTCATTAGGAGGCGGGGACGGGAATTTCCCCCTGCTACTTTCATGGAAAAATTGAAGAAAAATAGAACCAAAAGAAATTCGTAGCAGTTTGATTCCCCGCTTACTTGTTGTATTTACCCGGCAGCTTGAAATCTTACTGACAGTCCTGGTACTATATAATTTTGAGGATTAGAACGAGCGTTTAATGTTTGTTTGTGTATTTTGTCTTTTTAGAACGTCCGTCGTGTAGCACTCGTCACGTTCAACTCTGCGGCCCATAACAAGCCTAGTCTCATAAGAGATTTGCTGGATCAAATCCTTCCTCAGTTGTACAATGAAACCAAGATTAGGGTAAGTGACAAACAACGACTGTAACGAATGTTTCTAAGAATCAAGCCCAGTTTGCAACGTTCTTTCTTTCTTTTCTTTTTTTTATGCTCGCATTAAAAAATTCTAAGAAAAATCGACAGTTCAAGTTCTTTTTTTTTGTCGCTCGCATTAAAATTAAAAGTCTTGAATAAATCGACATTACAACGTTTGATTTGATATAGAATATGTTCTCTTGCGGTCGGAGAGTAAAGATGCGTTTTTTTGTGTGTGTCATTCTGACCTTAATATTGTAATTTATTCTATGTAACTTGGCTTCCTAGACTTCTTAACTCTCTAATTATTTTAGGAAGCCAACACCCCTTTTTGTTTCAATTTTTATTTGATGTAAATTTCATCTTTCTTAAGTGTTGTTGTTGTTGTTGAAATGTCACGTCACTAGTGCGTGGCGCGTGAGACACCCCTGAAGGTATCCGAAGTAACTTGAACGACTTCTGGGTCATTGATGGAAATCATACGACGGCCATGCTAAGCCGCCGCAGAATAAAAAGCCTTCTTGTTTTTTACACGTCTTAACCCGTTCTCGAATTTTCACTGAAAGGCTACACGCGCAGAATGCTTTCATGCAAAATGAAGGTCGCGTGATAACTCGAAGGAACCTTTGAGCAAACTTTGATTAATCATTAGAGAGATTATTAAGGCGTCACGTTTACGGCAAACGACAAACGTGAATTTGTACCACGTGACAATGTTCTCCCTTTACTTGTCGTTTACTGTTCATTATAACTACACGAAAATCCGTAGATTCACGCCAGTTCTATCCATAAGATTTTTTTGAAGCTGTTTTTATCTGCTCATTTCTCACTTTGAAAATTTCTCAACTTGAATCTCACGTTTGCCGTTTGCCCTAAACGCGATGCTTAGTCTCTCTATTATATTTAGTGGATACTTAAGGTCCTTCGATTTTTTGCTAGCCACTTTTTAGGTTTAACCCTTAAGTCCCAATATACACAAACAAATTCTCTAAACTGGTCTCCATACATTTTGTTTAAGAGTTGAGAGAATTTGTTCAAAGATCAAAGCATTTTCTCTTAGGTGATCATTTTGTTAATTCTCATAACCGTATCTCATGACAATGTATGGATATTGTCAGGAGAAAATTGATGTTGGTCACTATTGGGACTTAAAGGGTTAATTATCAGTCGATTTTTGCTTGCCTTTATTTTTTAGAAAGAGCTTATTCGAGAAGTTGAGATGGGTCCGTTCAAGCACACTGTAGACGACGGTTTGGACATCAGAAAGGTGGGGCTTGTTTGGTTGGTTGATACCCGTACGAAGTTCGCTCACCAGTGAAAGAAATTTACATCCGGTTCTTTTCTTTTAATCAGGCTGCATTCGAATGCATGTACACGCTTTTGGACACGTGCCTGGACCGCTTAGACATCTTCGAATTCTTGAGTCATGTGGAAGATGGGCTTAAAGATCACTATGACATCAAGGTGAGGGAAATCAGCTGACTCTATTGCCTGATACTAGACTTTTGCCGTGTCCGAGTCTTCAGTATGAAGCACTTACACGAAGACAACTCTTTTTACGCCCCCTGTTGGCAGGGCCCGTTTGGAAGGGCACCGCCTTTTTTCGTGATCATCCGATCCTCGTCAAGATCCAGACTTTCGTTACCTTGCAGGCGCCGGTCTTTTTTTTTTTTACAGGCCGCGCGAGAAGACTCGAGATTTCTTCCTTCGCCCTAAAAATCCGGCACCAGCTACGCAGGCTAGACTTTCGTCACGTAATGCACCTCCCCTCAGCGTTGCGTGACGGCACAAATATCGGTTGTGTAGCAGACTAGACTTTCGTACATTGGCCTTTCAAAACACACTTGGTCTTGTCATTGCTTGAGTCATTCTAATTTATTTTCACAAGGATGTTGCTGTTTGGGGTTAATTTCCTGCTTAAGCCATTACCGAGTGTCCTCATCCAAACAAAAAATTATAAAGAAGATATCAAACAAGTTTGGAAACAATCACTCAAAGTGTAGAGACTCGATCGCAGGTTTGATAAATATTGAATCGAGTTGCGAAGGAAGTCAACAAGCAGCAGTCTTTCTGCTCTGTTAGTAGTCTGTTCCATAGTCTTGCCGCACTAAACATAAGCAAGCGCCGTCCGTATGACGTTTTACTCTGGGTAAAGTCAGATTCCGAGTTCAGTTTTGCGCTTGCGAAGCCGCTATCTTCCTTTGTCAGCGCTCTCCAAACTAGGTTAACCCTTCCGCGTTTACCCCGCTGGTACTCAGTTCCCTGTACTCCAAGGTCCCCTCATTGTACCACCTTAATAAAGTTTCTTCCTTTGTTGTGTTTTTCTGTAGATGCTGACCTTCCTTATGCTCGTTAGACTCTCCTCCTTGTGCCCTAATGCCATACTTCAGCGTAAGTATTGACTTAAATAACGATGAAACATGATCGACGGTACCTTATGTTGTACCCTCAAGGAGAGTATAAGGGTGTGGGGTGAGAAGAAAGTGCTCAATCTATTACCTTTATTGAAGAGTCACCTCTATTGAGGGGAAAGGGACACTTTTTCTGAGTCCTGAAACCTGGGTTTAACCTACATTCAGGGGGGGAGGGGACACCTTAGCAGTCAAAGGGTGACTCACCACAAAGAGGGTTGATATCTCAAAGTGTACTCTAATCACCGTTATAGAAACTTTTACAAATTGAAGTAACTTACTTAAATCAATTAAATGCACTTGAGTGAATTCAACAGAAAATGTCGTAGAGATAAGATAATGATGATTTATGTTGTCCTTGTTGGTTAGTTCTCAGTGCAAGATCCAGACCTTGAGATAGGGGGGGTTGTCATCCAGACCCTTAGATAAGAGGGGCGGTCTTCAAAAAAAATGTTTTCGGCCCTTTAGACCTCAGTTTGGTCTAAAAATAAGGGGCTGGATCCGCTGTCCCGAGGGTGTCCCCTAAATATAGGTTCCACTATACAGTAACGTTCGTTTTTATCTGCAGGAGTGGATATTCTTGTGGAACCTTTACGCGCCACATTACAAACGAAGGTAAAGGCGAACTCCGTGAAACAAGAATTTGAAAAACAGGACGAGCTCAAAAGATCTGCGCTCAGAGCTGTGGCTGCTCTGTTGTCCATTCCCGACAGTGGTAAGTGCTCACATAATGACATATGTGTTGTTCTTACAAGGACAAGGATAGCCTGCGAGCAAGCCCTCCATTTAGGGGATATCGTAAAAAGTAGACGGGCGAGAGGCACGCAGGCTCCTCGCGGCCCGCTTCGCTCGCCCAAATAGGAGAGCTTGCTCGCACGCTAGGACAAGAACGATTTAAATGCGAAAACGAGATTTTCTCAATACTAGGACGGTAGTGCACGCCCGTGCACTTACGTCATTTTGGCGGGAAAACCTGGTAGCCGTCGTCATTCTACTCTGAGTTTTAGTAGGAATGTCTCAGTAGCGGAACCAAGTTATGAAGTGTTAGAAGTTTGATCATTTTGCTTAACTTTCTCCAATAAAGACAAAAGTGCTGACTTTTCGGGAGGAAAAAGGGACAATGAAGTTCTCCGCAGTGTCTTGTTTTTTAGATACGCGAAATAACCTCGTATACATAGTCACTCTCGTCCTGGAATCTAAAGCTCTCTAATGTTACACTGGATGAATCGGTTGTTTTTTGTTTTTTGTTTTTTGTTTTTTTTTTTTGCCTGTGGGCAATGCACAGATCTTGTCAACCAAACTGAGCAAAACAAAACCAGAAACACGTAATATGTTAAATCAACCAAACAAAAATAACTTTCAATATTTATTTTACAGATTTTTGATAGGGTTTCTGTTTGTCTTTTCTTTTGCCTACTGCCAGTTTTCAAGGGTTGTTCCGGGGATGTTCCGTGGGCGTTCCGGGTGTGTTCCGAGGGAAAGGTTGTGGAGTTTTATAGGGTGAACAGGGTGTAATCCTATGTTCCTATGTTCCGAGGATTTTAGCACATGCCGAGCTATACAGTACAACACATTCCTCTTAACACAGAGGCCAAGACTGCCGAACAGCGCGCATTCTGTTTTGCATTTTAAGTGCCAGCTCAAACAAAGTGACAGCTATGCTATTTTTAACTGATTTGGAGTCTACTTTTGTTTTAGATAAAAGCCCTTTGCTCAGTGAATTCTTAGCACAGATCAAAACGAGCGCCGAGTTGGTTTCCATGTTTGATTCCATTCAGAGAGATGCAGGCTCTGCTGATTCCATGGATACCAGCTGAAAAGCTTTAAAAAGTAATTTGTTATAAACAAAAAAAGGGGGGAGGTTTCTCCCTAGGAGAAATCGCTAAACAAGAAAACAGATAATTGTTCTGTTGTGTTTATTAAAAAAAGAAAGGTCTTTCAGGTTACCTTGCCATTGCCGAAGTGAAAAATTGAAGAAAAAAGCAGATTCTGCTCGCGAAGTATTGAAAACAAAATTAATGCACATAAAACAACTGGATAGGAGAAGGATAGAACCGCCTCAAAGTACAATAAACAGTACCAAAGTAATTTTGTGGGTTTGTTTATGTGGTCAAGTTGAAGAGTTCTGTCCTTTTTTATGCGCTGTTTGTTTATTATGTTTTCGTTTTCGTTTTGTTGCTCGTGGTGACAGTAGCGACGTTATTAAAAACGTACTCCAAACAATAACGATATCCCGCTCTTGGAATCTCCAAGTAATAGCGATATCCCGCAGTTGATATCTTCAAATGATAGTGATATCTCGCGCTCGATATCTCTAAACAATAGCGTTATCCCGCACCTGATTTCTCCAAATGATAGCTATATCCTGCACTTGAAAATTCGAAACAATAGCGATATTCCAATTTTGGCGAGAGGGAAACAAAAACCTCTCAGAGCAAGGGAGAGAACCGACAACAAACTTCAACCCACATATGGCGTCTGAATTAACCCCGGGGCCACATTGGAGGGAGGCGAGTGCCCTGACCATTGCGCCACCCTTCTCCCCCAAGGGCAACAAAGCGATGAGAGGCGCACCCTACCCCACCCCACCCCACACCCCTTTTAGTTTTCACCGGGGTCAGTCAGTCAGTGTCCAGTCTTTGTGACACCAGTGAGTTGGTTTTCAATTCATTCACCCATTCTCTTCGTGATAAAGTTAAAGCAGAATTATTGGTCACTAACTTTTTCATGTGTGGACGAAACCCTATGGTGCTACCATTGATAGGACTGTATACTTTTTCGTTCTTTTTGGTTCGTGTTTGTTTGTTTGTTTTTGTTCTGTTTCTTTCTTTGCTTTTATTTTGCTCGCCATTTAATAGAAGTGAAAGAGTAAAACATTGCAAAGATATATTGATCTTTTTGTGGGGTCTTGTCAAAAGTAGGATTGCTATGATTTTTTATTTCATTTTCAAAGGCTTATCACACTTAATCCCCACAATGTAAATAAAATCCCTGATAATAAATTCAAACACTTACATCTGATCAAAAAACAAGAAGCATTTAACCTAGAGATAAACGTCCAGAAATTGAGCTGCAATACAAATACATAAGCGCGCCTTCTGAGTTGTTGTATAGTTAAACTTTTTAAAGTGAATACTCAGACGTGTTGGAGTCTAACCCACTTGAGTTGCCGTTTTCAAAAAAAGGGCTTGGAACGCCCTGCTGGGTGCAAGAGTCGTTTCATGAGCGGGTTTTGATTTTTGTCAAGTCTTTAAAGTGACCCGCTCGTGGCTTCGGCCTTCGGCCGAAGAAGTGTAATCGACCTGTAGCCGATCCCAAAACATCTCCCCACTCAATCGCCGCACGCGAGAAAAAAAACTGTTGTACCCTGGGTAGAAATACCCCCTTCCAATGGCTTTTTTAAAACTATTGGATTTTAGTGTAAAGATATGCGATTAAATATCATGCAAGCGCAGACAACTTCAAATGCTTGTATACAGCTGTTTCGAGAAAGGTCGTCGGAAAAAAATATGCACGCGAAAATCCCGAAAGGTAATATGGGATATAATCAACACACTGTTTTTTTGACACTTTAGCTGTCGAACCTACTTTTGTTGCTTTTCTTTAGCACTCGCAAACATACGGCCATGGTCTCTCGTGCATGATTCAAATTTCTTTGAAAAACAGTGAACTCAAAACCACCCACAAAACCTTTCGGGATTGTCGCATGCATTCTTCCCGACAACCTTTCTCGAAATAGCTGTAAACACAAACCGATCAACTAGTGTTACTCGTGCGAACAATCAGTCACTGGAGCTTCATTACAAGAACACAGGCCCACTCTCCTTATTCAAAGTCGAAACGCTGATCTGGGAATAATTCTCTCTCAGAACTACGAATTTCAGTTGCATCCAAGTCGGTTGGCTTCGTCTTTATTACACGCGCAACGCAAGTGAAATCGTCTTCGTTACATCTGCAAAGCAAAGAAAGAATCGTATCAAGAAATGGTCTATTGTAGCGGGTCCAATTCACCAAAACAATAGCCTTTTGTCCTAGGTGTTGCTACCGAAAACAGACCGAAGAATGTATGCATAATCATTTAATCTTCGGCGGGACAAATTTTATAATATTAGGAGAGAGGAGAGAGGTTTTTTGCTTTGACGCGATGCTATTTTACATGTGAGATTTATTGTGGCACACAACGCAGGAGTGTATATTTTGCGGGTCGAGCGGGAAAACCGTTTCACTTTTGATCGTCACTTTTGATCGGACTGTGCTTTTATACTGAGTGCTCTGAACAAAAACAATATGATTTCAGAAATACTTTACAGAGAACGTTCTTAAACTTTGATTAGTCCATACCTTTTTTTTTTTACTTTAGTGCCCACAAAATCAGGGCAGTTGATAGCCAATCAGATTTGAGAATTTTGTCATAATTATGATTAGTAAGCGAAACAATAACTCTGCGCGCGCATCCGTCACCCTATTCTGTTAATTTCGTTGCGGTCCCTGCAAAACTACGCTGTAAAATGGTCCTTGGAAATAGAAAGGCGTGTAATTTTGCACGTGCAGGCAGGACACTTTTTGGTACATTTTATTACCTTGGCTCCACGAGCACGACGTGAAATTTTCTTATGCGTGTTTTACGGAGGACGTTAAGACAGCGACTATTTTTTTTTTCTTTCTTAACTTTGAGTGCGGTCCCCAAGAATTTAACTCCAAGGAAATTCACCTGCACTTGACATAATTACCATTTTTTTACAGAAAAGATACCCCTTTCGTATTATATACATTTTTTTTGACAAATAGTATCCCTTTCACATACACTTTCCATCATCTCAAACGGCTTTAAATGCACTCACTTTAAAATATGAATAAGTCACGAAACCCGAACGTTTTTCCCCCTTTTTCACCGCCATAAAATGCTTCTGTCGGCCCTACTTACTTCTACTGGTAAAAACCGTACCATTTCGACCCATGAAAGGAAATCCGGATTCCGGAATGCGGGAAAATTTTGCTTATGGAATCCGGACTACAGCTCAAGGAATCCGGAGTCCCTCGAAAGATTGGAATCCTAGAATCCAAGTTCTGCTGACAAAGACTGGAATCCAGTTCCTAGAATCTAGAATCCAAGACTGTCCTGGAATCCTTTACACGGGGCGATACCACAAACATCCGAACTCCAAAATCGTAAGGACTTTTAAGGTTTTATCTCCTGCTAGCAAAAGATCTCTTAAAAATAAATTTCTGTGCAAGTTTTCAAAGTGATAGCGTTTTCCGTTTTGAAAATATCGTTCTTTCTAATTTCGCAAGTTTACTCCGCGTGACGTTAATATGGCGACCGAAAAGGCCGTCACATATGCTAAAAAATAATTTTATTGCATAATGTTATGCCCTTTGTATGATGAAAGTATTAGAAATGTGTTTAGGGGAATAATTTGCTCGTTCGCAGCGAACGACAATAACAACAATAACCTTGCCAATAATTCCTCACATATACCTAATATCTTAAATAAACATTTTCAATTGTTGGCAACATCTCAGCAAGCAAATTACCACCGGCGGAGCGCCCCTTCACAGAGCACCTAAGAAAGTCCAATTCGCCAGAACTTTCGTTTTTCTTCAAACCTGTAACTCCATCGGAAATTCAAATTCAAATGTTATCTATACCAAACAGCAAATCGCATGGCTTATACTTCTGTCCTTCTCAACTTCTTAAATACTGAAGCGACGCCATCTCTCCAGTTTTTTCATACATTCTCAATGCATTTGTCACTCTTGGGACCTACCCCCTAAAACTTAAAATGTCAAAAATTATACCTATCTTCAAAGCTGACGACGAGACCGACACTTCTAATTATAGGCCAATTTTATTATTATCAAATTTCAATAGGATCTTCGAAGAAATTATGTTCGAAAGAATGAGAGACTTTATTGAAAAGCACAGCCTATTATATTCGTCTCAATATGGTTTTCGTCAAGCTCACTCAACCCAACATGCTATTCCTGATATGGTAGAAACTATACAAATCAATATGGACAAAAAAACTCTTTTCATCTGGAGTTTTTATTGACTTGAAAAAATGCCTTTTACACTGTGAATCATAATATATTACTTGATAAACTAAATTATTATGGCTTCCGTGGAATTGTCAATCAATGGCTGTATTCTTATTTATCAAATCGCGCACAAACTACTGAAATTGGCTCTCATATATCTAGTAAACTAAATATCAATTGCGGCGTACCCCAAGGATCTGTCCTAGGTCCACTTCTCTTCTTGCTTTATACCAAATATATAATATATTAAATGACAATTTTTCCTTTTTGCTGACGACACTAACGCTCCTTATGCTCATAAAGATTTAAAGACACTGGAACTTACAGTAAATGCAGAATTATACAACTTGTATAACTGGCTGACTTCAAGTAAGCTTTCTCTGAATGTTATAAAAAGTCAAACTATGTTATTTTTCGTCCATACCAAAAAAAATTCAACTGTGATTCCAAATTAATGTTTTTGACAATGAAAGCAATAAAAAGGTTACCCTTGAACGTAAAAACTTTATTAAATATCTTGAACTGTTAATCGATGAAAATCTATCATGGAAGACTCATATTCACTCTGTTGCAAACAAAATAAGTAAAACAATTGGGCTAAATGCGAGATTAAGACAAATTGTTCCCACTTGCACCTTCCTAAATATTTATCAGTCACTTATTACACCTTATCTAACTTACGGTCTTATTTCTTGGGGCAACGCGTGTAAAACTTTCCAGGACCAAATTCTTGTCCCTCAAAAACGCGCACTGCGTTTAACATATTTTGCTGATAGAAACGACCACGCAATACCCTTTTTTGTCAATGCAAAAAAATTACCTGCCTTTACAGGCTCTATATTATGAATATGTTTGTAGTTTTATGATGTAAATAAAAACGCTACTCCGGATAACATCTTGAAACTCTTCTCTCGAATTTCTAGTGTTCATCCTTACAATACACGTGCCTCAACCTCTGAACATTTTTATACTAAAGAATCTCAACTCAATGTCAAACGAAATGTTTTCTCGCGTGTTGGGGTCAAAATTTGGAATGGGATACCTCAAATTCTTAAAGAAAGACCAAAAAAAGCTTTTAAAGGATCACTAAAATCAACGCTACTCGATATCCTTCAAACTGAAGACTCCTATATTGATGAAGATACGATTATTGTCAAAATGAAAAAGTAATTCTCTTGTCCTTTCGTTTCATTTTATTTCAAATTTTAAAATTCTCTCCAATATTTTCCTTGTATTTAAGTACAATAGTATTTATTTACTGTAAAATATATATACTTATATAACGTCTAATTTCTTTTTATTTATCTAGTTTGTAGTAAATTATGTAGCCTGGCCTGATTCTAATAGCCTCGCTAACTGCAGGCCAGTCCCAATGTATTTTATTTGTAATATATTTCCAAATTTCAATAATTAAAAGTTGAAAGTTGAAAGTTGTAGTTGTACACTTTAAGCGCAAGCAAACTTACCTGTAACCATGTGAACAACACCTTCCGTTCATTTTGCCCCTACAACAAACAGCTCGTGGTTTATCGCAGCAGCCGTAACTTCTGTGACTTGCTAGATAACAGCATGTTTGACGATTTCCACAAAGCCCTCCGTCCGGGCATTTAATAAAACCAACGTTGTTGCCTTTCGGTAACAAAAAAGAGAGATTGTTGTGAGATCGATATAATGCACAAATGCCAGTACAGAACTTGATCGAAAACTCATAATAGACGTTTTTGAGCGACGCAGGTCAACCGGAAATGAGACCTTTTCCCTGCGAACAAATTTGTTTTCCTAAGTGTCTTTGCATGCAAAAAGTCCACTTCCAGTTGACGTGTAAGAGAGGGGCCTCAGCCGAGGTGGATAACACAGCCTCCGAGATCTGCATAATTCAATCTTCACATCCCACGAAAACCGAAGTCAGTAATTTTCCTTTACCGATACATATATACGCAAAATATTTTACTTAGATAGTCTTGATACGGACGTTATGATACGGCGGAAGGTCGACTTTTTACGCTCGTATTTACTTGTATCTTTCGGTCAAGTTATTAACAACCTCACCTCCTTGATTTTCTTCAAAAGTTTGGCCAATTTCTCGTCACAGTTTTAGAATATGAACATATGTTTTTTTTTCTTTCAGATGCTCTTAAAAAAATACGTGACATCCATGCTTGAACTTGAAAAGAATTGAAAAAATTGAAAGAATTTGGCCAAGGTGTCGTCTACAAATGACCAAAACCCGATCACGCTTTGTTCTTTCTTTGCAAGAAAAATTTAATATTTTTCTTCTAGAGTTCCAAGTATGACAAAAGATTGCTAACAATACCTCAAGTTGTTCGAAGGCCAGTTGCCCGGGGTTAAAGTTTAATCTTGTAGATTTTTAAGTCGATTTATTGGGTAATTCTCTCCATCAATTTTAGAACATCTTATTCCAATCATCAAATTGTAGACAAAAAAATTAAAACTGAATTTGCCTTTTAACCTTTCATATCTGATTCAAATTTCCTCAGCTTTGAACAACCCAGCCCAGGTTATAAATTTTGCAAAGCCTGGAACTCGCCATGACATATCCCCTTTAACCTTAGTCCCAAAAATGTTTAGAAAATGATCGCTTAAATTAATTTGACTTCGCAGCAATATTTATTTACCTCCTTTATCGGCATACGCACACACAAACGGCACAAGCATTACCAGGATGACGGCAACTGTCTTCACATTTGGTGCAAGCATTTTTCTAAGGGATCAAACACTCCTGAAGACCTGTGCGAACGTTAAAGTTAGGCGATATCAAGAGAAGAAAAATTTTGCTCGATAACACTCACAGTAAAATGTCACTCTTACGGTTCTTTTGACCGTTATTTCGTTTCACCGTAGTCTGAAACACCCTTATAAAAGTGACGGGGGTGTTCGTCCTAAAATTTCGAGAGAACACCCATAAAGGGTACAAGAATCTTGTTTTATGGACGTGCCCCAAATTAATTTCCACCCCTAAGAGGTACCAATTCAACAACATCAAATTATATAACTGGCGCTGCAAATTTTAATAGTAATAACAATAACTTTCGAACACTTTCTTAGGTTTTAGCACCCTAAGTGGTACCAATCCACAAATTTAAACCGCTAAAAGGTACGACGAGCACCCCCGTCAACAAACAAAACAAAATGTATCCTAGCGATACGTACTTTGTGATATTCTTGGTTTTAGTCTTTTGAGCTACAGATAGGGCAGGAACACCAAAGTGATGAAGGAGAGAGAATGTTTATGCCTCGAGTTCCTTATATTTACGTATGTTATATGAAACCCGTACATGACACAAATAGTGAGCCTTGGTGGTGTGATAACACTCGAGGGTCGAATGTGATGTGTAAAGTGCATCGACCATGTGGACAGAGGGCTTTAAGTTACAACATGCCCAAAAGAGGGTTGTGCCACAAGTTTGTTTATATCGTAAATGACAAATAAACGCACGGGGCCTCTATTTAACTTAAGGGGCCCAAGAAAGAGCGTTGTAAAAAATACGAAGCGTTTAAAAGATAGGGGCGTTTTTTCTCATAACTGTAACTTTTGGGCGAAAATATCAAGAGAGTTTGAAAATAGTGGAATGTCCACTGTATCCACTCCATTAATTGATACATCTAGGCCGTCTAGCGATCCATTTAGCTCCTTCACAAGTCCCAACATAGATCGATGTCAGAATCCTCGTTCATGGTTAATGTTCTGCCATCAATAGTCTATCCTTACTTTAAACTTGACATTAAACAAGATTAAATGCGCACACTTTGACAATCAAGTAAAAACCTGAGTGAATTTAATGATTTTGCTCTTTTTTGCTAATTCCTAGTATATTTTTTGGAGTAATTCTCATAGGGGGCATCTGTTAGACAGGAGGGCGTTTATAAGAAAGGAAAGTCTAATAACATTTTAACAGCGTAGGGAGGGTGTTTGGTATATATAAGTGGCGTTTATTTGGAAGTGGGCGCTTATTAGGTCATTTACGCTAAGCTATAAGGAAACACAATGAATGACCCCAAAAAAACGTTAAGTACGGGTCTCTGAGAACTTCGTTGTTCCAGAAATAAAGTTTTCCATGCCATACCTACCATACAACCAACCGTCATACATGGTAGCAAGATGAGAAACCAGCTATTATTTGATACATGTAAGAAAAGGATCGAAGCTCAACGACACGTTAGGACTTACATTGCACGAGCAAGTCCTCTGCACTCGAGCACAATTCACCCTTTCTCATTTCAACTTGTCAGGTAGTAAAAACAACAAAGGTTAAATGGGATTAAATTAAGTTTTTGAAGAAGAACTGTCAACTAAATTAACGTCCATCGTTCGAGGCTCGGACTTTTAATAGAAGTGAAAGAGTAAAACATTGCAAAGATATATTGATCTTTTTGTGGGGTCTTTTCAAAAGTAGGATTACTATGATTTTTTATTTCATCTTCAAAGGCTTATTACACTTAATCCCCACAATGTAAGTAAAACCCCTGATAATAAATTCAAACACTGATCAAAAAACAAGTAGTATTTAACCTAGAGATAAACGTCCAGAAATTGAGCTTCAATACAAATACATAAGCACACCTTCTGAATTGATGTACAATTGAACTTTTTAAAGTGATTACTTAGACGTATTGGATTCTAACCCACTTGAGTTGCTTTTAAAAAAGGGCTGGAAACGCCCTACTGGGTGCCAGAGTCTTTTCATGAACGGGTTTTGATTTTGGTCAAGTCTTTAAAGTGACCCGCTCGTGGCTTCGGCCTTCGGCCGAAGAAGTGTAATCGACCTGTGGCCGATCCCGAAATATCTCCGCGCCAAAATCGCCGCACGCGAGAAAAAATGCTTGTATACCGCTGTTTCGAGAAAGGTCGTCAAAAAAAAATGTGCACGTGACAATCCCGAAAGGTAATATTGGATATAATCAATTCTCTGTTTCTTAACACCGTAGCTGTCGGACCTACTTTTGTTGCTTTTCTTTAGCACTCGCAAACATACCGTCTATGGTCTCTCGCATGATTCAAATTTCTTTGAAAAACAGTGAACTCAAAACCACCCACAAAACCTTTCGGGATTGTCGTATGCACTTTTCCCGACAATCTTTCTTGAAATAGCTGTAAACAAAAAGCGATCAACTAGTGTTACTCGTGCGAACAATAAGTCACTGGAGCTTCATTACAAGAACACAGGCCCACTCTCCTTATTCGAAGTCGAAACGCTGATCTGGGAGTAATTCTCTGTAAGAACTACGAATTTCAGTTGCATCCAAGTCGGTTGGCTTCGTCTTTATTACACGCGGATCGCATCTTAATTCGGCTGCGTTACATCTGCAAAGCAAAGAAAGAATCGTATCAAGAAATGGTCTATTGTAGCGGGTCCAATTCACCAAAACAATAGCCTTTTGTCCTAGGTGTTGCTGCCGAAAACAGACCGAAGAATGTATGCATAATCATTTAATCTTCGGCGTGACAAATTTTTAATATTAGGGAAGAGGAGAGAGGTTTTCTGCTTTGACGCGATGCTATTTTACAAGTGAGATTTATTGTGGCACACAACGCAGGAGTGTATATTTTGCGGGTGGAGTGGGAAAACAGTTTCACTTTTGATCGGACTGTGCTGTTATACTGAGTGCTGTGAACAAAAACAATATGATTTCAGAAATGCTTTACAGAGAACGTTCTTAAACCGTTATTAGTCCATACCTTTTTTTTACTTTAGTGCGCACAAAATCAGGGCAGTTGATAGCCAGTCAGATTTGAGAATTTTGAAATAGTTATGATTAGTAAGCAAAACAATAACTGTGCGCGCGCATCCGTCACCCTATTCTGTTAATTTCGTTGCGGTCCCTGCAAAACTACTCTGTAAAATGGTCCTTGGAAATAGAAAGGCGTACAATTTTGCACTTGCAGGCAGCACACTTTTTGGTATATTTTATTACCTTGGCTCCAGGACCACGACGTGAAATTTTCTTATGCGTGTTTTATAGAGGACGTTAAGACATAGTGACTATTTTTTTTTCCTTTCTAAACTTTGAGTGCGGTCCCCAAGAATTTAACTCCAAGGAAATTCACCTGCATTTGACATAAGGGACCGGTCATTATTTATCGCCTGGGGGGGGGGGGGGGGGGTTGGAGGATTTTGGGCTAAACACGATGAAATTTAGCCGATCCCCCCTTTAAATGTTATTTTATTGAAGTGATCCCCCCTCATAACTATATATAACTTTCGTGATCCCCCCCCCCCCCCCCGCATGTCTTTGTACCCATATTCACCTTTCGACGTGTATATTTAGTGTTTTAAACGTTCATATACAGGTAGTATTTCTAACTATGATGTACTTACAGCATAATAAAGCCGTTATCGCGCAGTCTTTTTTTAAAAGTGTCTCTTGATCCGTGTCTTTTTCTAGTCTGGATCCAGACATCTGAATTCAGTTGACATACAGGCAATCTTGCTTAAAACTGCAAAGTGCTTGAAACTGCAATCAGTGCTTGAAACTGCAAAGTTACTTTTTTTAGAGTGCCAAATAGCAGTCAATTTTCGGTTCAATCGAAGAGAATGATAGAGTTACTCCTGTAGATAGCATCAATGCTGACTTTGCTAAGAAACTAACAAGGCGTTTGCATCTAGACCCTTTGCTATGGCTACTAGAAAAGGGTATTTTTAGAACGACCCTAGCAAAAAATCTAGAGCAAGTAGCGGCCATTTTAAGGGCACAAAGTCCAGGGTCAACCTGCCGAAGGGGACTAAATGTTGCTGTTGAATCGGATGACGAGGCTCAAGAGGCAAATGAAGTTGTTGAATGGGATGATAAGCCTCAAGATGAGGCAGATGAAGCAGTTGAATCGAATTTAGTATAGAGCTGACACAGGACGCCCATTCCTGGAGAGGCGATAAATGGTTTATGTTTAAACAAACACGCTTTTTACAATGTTTCAGTTATCAGAAGTTTATATGGTTCACAATTTAGAATTCACCTGTCATGTTTAAAGATGAATATTAGCTAAGTCATGAGCACGTTATAAAAGGAAAAATATAAAAGCGTTAAAACAAAGCTTTCTCGGTATAAATTGAAATGCACACATTCGCCAGTGTGACAGACTGCTACCATCTCCCAGCAGAATGGGCACATTTATGTTGTATGCTTTCAAACTGGCATTGTTCAAGCAGATTTGAGTGGTCCCCCCTCTGAATCCTTCCAAAATTTTCAGTGATTCCCCCCTTTTGGGCTCTCAGTTACGACTGATCCCCCCTCTGTTCTCCTAAAAATCAAGTGATCCCCCTCAAAATCCTCCGACACCCCCCCCCCCCCCTCCCCCCAGGTGATAAATAATAACCGGTCCCTAATTACCATTTTTTTACAGAAAAGATACCCCTTTCGTATAATATACATTCTTTTGACAAATAGTATCCCTTTCACATACACTTTCCATTATTTCAAACGGCTTTAAATGCACTCACTTTAAAATATGAATAAGTTACAAAACCAGAACGTTTTCCCGACTTTTTCACAGCCATAAAATGCTTATATCGGTCCTACTTTCTTCTACTGGTAAAAACCCTACCATTTCGACCCATGAAAGGAAATCCGGATTCCGGAATCAGGGAAAATTTAGCTGATGGAATCCGGACTACACAGCTCAAGGAATCCGGAATCCCACTAACGATTGGAATCGCAGAATCCAAGTTCTGCTGACAAACACTGGAATCTAGAATCCAAGACTGTGCTGGAATCCTTTACACGGGGCGATACCTATATCATATTTTTGGTTTTCAAGTGACATCACAAACATCCGAACTCCAAAATCGCAAGGAATTTTAAGGTTTTATCTCCAGCTAGCAAAAGATCTCTTAAAAATAAATTTCTTTGCAAGTTTTCAACGTGATGGCGTTTTCCGTTTTGAAAAAAAGCTCTTTCTAATTTCCCAAGTTTACTCCGCGTGACGTTAATATGGCGACCGAAAAGGCCGTCACATATGCTAAAAAATAATTTTATTGCATAATATTATGCCCTTTGTATGATGAAAGTATACGAAATGTGTTTAGGGGAATAATTTGCTCGTTCGCAGTCAACGACAATAACAATAACCTTGCTAATGATTCCTCACCTATACCTAATATCTTAAATAAACATTTTTCAAATGTTGGCAAGCAAATTACCACCGGCGGAGCGCCCCTTCACAGAGTACCTAAGAAAGTCCAATTCGCCAGAACTTTCGTTTTTCTTCAAACCTGTAACTCCATCTGAACTTCAAATTCAAATATTATTTATACCAAATAGCAAATCGCATGGCTTATACTTCTGTTCCACTCAACTTCTTAAATACTGAAGCGACGCCATCTCCCCAGTTCTTTCAGACATTCTCAATACATTTGTGACTCTTGGGGCCTACCTCCAAAAACTTAAAATGTCAAAAATTATACCTATCTTCAAAGCTGACGACGAGACCGACACTTCTAATTATAGGCCAATTTTATTATTATCAAATTTCAATAGGATCTTCGAAGAAATTATGTTCATAGAATGAGAGACTTTATTGAAAAGCGCAGCCTATTATATTCGTCTCAATATGGTTTTCGTCAAGCTCACTCAACCCAAATTACTATTCTTGATATGGTAGAAACTATACAAATCAATATGGGCAAAAAACCCTTTTCATCTGGAGTTTTTCTTGACTTAAAAAAGCCTTTGACACTGTGAATCATAGTATATTACTTGATAAACTAAATTATTATGGCTTCTGTGGAATTGTTAATCAATGGCTGTATTCTTATTTATCAAATCGCACACAAACTACTGAAATTGGCTCTCATATATCTAGTAAACTAAATATCAATTGCGGCGTACCCCAAGGATCTGTCCTAGGTCCGCTTTTCTTCTTGCTTTATACCAAATATATAATATATTAAATGACAATTTTTCCTTTTTGCTGACGACACTAACGCTCCCTATGCTCATAAAGATTTAAAGACACTGGAACTTACAGTAAATGCAGCATTACACAACTTGTATAACTGGCTGACTTCAAGTAAGCTTTCTTTGAATGTTATAAAAAGTCAAACTATGTAATTTTTGTCCATACCAAAAAAAATTCAACTGTGATTCCAAATTAATGTTTTTGACAATGAAAGCAATAAAAAGGTTACCCTTGAACGTAAAAACTTTATTAAATATCTTGGACTGTTAATCGATGAAAATTTATCATGGAAGACTCATATTCACTCTGTTGCAAACAAAATAAGTAAAACAATTGGGCTAAATGCGAGATTGAGACAATTGTTCCCACTTGCACCCTCCTAAATATTTATCAGTCACTTATTACACCTTATCTAACTTACGGTCTTATCTCTTAGGGCAACGCGTGTAAAACTTTCCTTGACCAAATTCTTGTCCTTCAAAACCGCTCACTGCTTTTAATAGATTTTCCTTATACAAACGACCACGCAATACCTTTTCTTGTCAATGCAAAAACTGTACCTATCTTTACGGGCTGTATATTATGAATCTGTTTTTAGTCTTATGATGTAAATCAAAACACTGCTCCGGATAACATCTTGAAACTCTTCTCTAGTGTCATACTTACAATACACGTGCCTCAACCTCTGAACATTTTTATGCTAAAGAATCTCGACGTGTTGGGGTCAAAATTTGGAATGGGATACCTCAAATTCTTAAAGAAAGACCGAGAAATATACTTATATAACGTCTAATTTCTTTGTATTTATCTAGTTTGTAGTAAATTATGTAGCCTGACCTGCCTCGAACCCGGGGCCTCGAATAGCCTCGCTAACTGCGGGCCAATCCCAATATATCTTTGCAATATATTTCCAAATTTAAATAAAGTTGAAACTAGTTGTACAGTTTAAGCAAACTTACCTAAAACCACGTCGACAACATATCCCGTCCATTCTGCCAGTACAACAAACAGCTTGTGGGTGATAGCAGCAGTCGTATCTTCCGGCACTTGCATGATAACAGCATGTTTGACCGTCATGGCAACGTCTTCGGTCGGGGCAACGAATATAACCAGCGTTGCTGCCTTTCGGGGAAAAGAAAGAAAGTTCATCTTGAGATGAAGTGCACAAATGCCAGTACAGAACTTGGTTGAGATTAACTACATCTCACCTTCCATTATTTAAGCCAGTGTTGAGACCCGCCCTCCCAAGCTACACCACTGCTTTACTCCAATTCACCTCCCCCCCCCCCCCCCCCCCCCCTCCCCTTCCATCCCTGACATTTTTAGGCCTCCTCGGCGAGGTTCTGCGATGCACGTATTTCTAGTTGAGGACAGTAGCGCGGGCAGTCAAGATACCGAGTTTCTCAGAAAGGCACAAAAGTGCAGCGTGACGGGTTTCCTTTGTAGAGGCGTTTGCCCTCCTGATGATACGCCACTTGATGTCATATGTCGTGTCGTTGTCCTTTAGTTCCCAGACGTATTTTGAAAGTACTGTGTCACGTGCCGGGTCACGTGAGTGGTCTCGGTTCCTAAAAGAGAGTTTGTGGTTGTTGAATCTTGTTTTGAAGTCATTTTCCGTCATGCCGATGTAGTTACTTGTAGTTTTGGATGCTGTCGTCACTGTGGCTTCGTAGATGACGTTATGTGTGAGACATTTTCCATCATTTATCTTTATTAGTAATCGATTACAGTACTTATTTCACGTAATCCAATACTGGTGTTGTGAATTCAGTCCGGTGCCCTCTAAAAAGAGGTTTTAACAATAGAAATTAGCCAAATACAATTTATAGTGTCCGCGTCCGCTTAATAGAGGTGTCTGCTGCATAGGGGTTCGTTATAAAGGGAAATATAAGACGTAAGTGTCCGTATTACAGAGGTGTCCGTATAAAACAGGTCACTGCGAGGACGTCACTTTTATGACCACACTTACAGTTTTAAGTGTTTAGAAGCTAAAACCAGGATAACACTCGTCTTTAAACTGCATTTAAAGTTATCAATTCACAACAAAAAGACATTGTCTTTCAGTACAGCTAGTAGCATACACAGTCGTAGACAAATCACTGTTTTCAAACGAAACGATCTACAACGCAATGATGAATGTAGAAAGTTGTAACGTAAAGCACAATTCTGAAAGCGTCTTTCGCTATTTTGCTAGAGCAGTAAACAGTAACTACAGCACAAAATGTAAGAGAAAAGATCTTTATGCTATCTGTAGTTATTTGAGCCTTAAAAAAGTCGGCTATGTTCCTTGTTTGATATACAGCTACTAGGCTTTTGAAATCACTTTGCATAGCTCATCAGCCAGACGGGATTCACCCTGTGCAGATTCACTTGATCAGTATTCGGGATTCACCTGATCACAGCAGTGTCCGCAATAAAGAGGTGAAGTTTATATGAATTTTACACTCTGGGGCCGAGATTTAGTGTCCGTTGTCCGTATTAGACAGAGTCTGTATTATTGAGGGGTTTTTTTTAAAGAAAATATATGAGAATTTTGTCGGGACATTGGAAGATGTCCGTAATGGAGAAGTGACTGTATTAGAGAGAGTCCGTATTATAGACGTTTTTTTAAAGAAAATATATGAGAATTTTGTCGGGACATTGGAAAATGTCCGTAATGGAGAAGTGACCGTATTAGAGAGGAGTCCGTACGGAGAGGTTCGATTGTAGTCTTGATAATTGGCGTTTTGATGACGCCGAAAGGTACGTGGACTTTCGTAATCACTTGCATGTTTCGGTCAAGTTCTTAAAAACCTCACCCCCTTAACTGTCTTCAAAACTTTGGCCTATTTCTCGGCACAGTTTTTTAGAATATGAACAGATTTTTTTTTCCTTTCAGGCACTCTTAAAAAGTACATGACATCCATCGAGCAATATTTTTTTGCGCATTCAGCTTGCAGCCAGGTTGAAATCCCGGATAAAAAGGGATTGCTTGAACTTGAAAAGAAATGAAAAAAATGAAAGAATTTGGCCAGGGTGTTGTCTACGAATGACGAAAACCCGATCACGCTTTGTTCTTTCTTTGCTAAAAAAATTTGATATTTTTTTTTAGAGTAATTAATTTTTAGAGGTAATTCCAAGTATATCAAAATGTGGTTGATAAGGTAAGGAGAACAAAATATTTGCCTATCTTAAAACTTGGTCTCGGAAAGGTGAGGGTACCCAGGGTTAAAGCTTAATCCGGTAGATTTTAAAGCCGATTTATCTGGTAACTTTCTCTTTTACTTTTAGAACATCCAATTCCAATCACCAAATTGTAGACAAAACAAATTAAAACTGAATTTGCCTTTTAATCTTTCATACCTGATTCAAATTTCGCACTACCCATGTATGGGTTATCTTAACCAAGCTTTAAACAACCCAGCCCAGGGTATAAATCATATTGCCGGGAAACCTCAAGTCGCTTTTCTCTTAAACTTTGCTGTTTTGTTATTTATGTCTATAAATTTTGCCCGATTAGTAGGTAGGAACGCGTGACGAACCCCTAAGAACGTCTGCGTGGGAGGCTAGGAGGAACTCGAGATGACATATCCCGCCTTTAACCTCCCAAAAATGGTTTTAAAATCAAATGATCGCTTAAATTAATTTGATTTCGCAGCAATATTTATTTACCTGCTTTATCGACATACGCACACACAAACGGCACAATCATTACCAGGATGACGGCAACTGTCTTCGCATTTGGTGCAAGCATTTTTTAAGGGATCAAACCCCTGCAGACCTGTGCGAACGTTAAAGTTAGGCGATATCAAGAGAAGAAAAATTATGCTCGATAACACTCACAGTAAAATGTCCCTTCTACGGCTCTTTTGATCGTTATTTCGTTTCGCCGTAGTCTGCTACACCCCTATAAAGGTGACGGGGGTGCTCGTCGGAAACTTTCGAGAGAACACCCATAAAAGGTACCAGAATCTTGTTTTATATATGGGCGTGCCCCAAGTTCATTTCAACCCCTAAGACGTACAAATTCAACAACATCAAATTATATAACTGGCACTGCAAATTTTAATAGTAATAACAACAACTTCCGAACACTTTCTTAGGTTTTAGCACCCTAAGTGGTATCTATCCACAAATTTAAACCCCTAAAAGGTACGACGAGCACCCCCGTCAACAAACAAAACAAAATGTATCCTAGCGATACGTACTTTGTGATATCCTTGCTTTTAGTCTTTTGAGCTACAGATAGGGCAGGAACACCAAACTGATGAAGGAGAGAGAATGCTTATGCCTCGAGTTCCTTATATTTACGTATGTTATATGAAACCCGTACATGACACAAATAGTGAGCCTTGGTGGTGTGATAACACTCGAGGGTCGAATGTGATGTGTAAAGTGCAACGACCATGTGGACGGAGGGCTTTAAGTTATAACGTGCCCAAAAAAGGGTTGTGCCACAAATTTGTTTATATCGTAAATGACCAAATAAACGCACGGGGCCTCTATTTAACTTAAGGGGCCCAAGAAAGAGCGTTGTAAAAGATAGATAGGAAGCGTTTAAAAGATAGGGGCGTTTACTCTCATAACTGTAACAAGCTCAACAAAACTAATATATCAAGCGAGTTTGAAAATAGTGGAATGTCCACTGTATCCACCCCATTAATTGATACATCTAGGCCGTCTAGCGATCCATTTAGCTCCTTCACAAGTCCCAACATAGATCGATGTCAGAATCCTCGCTCAGGGTTAATGTGCTGCCATCAATAGTCTATCCTTACTTTAAACTTGACATTAAACAAGATTAAATGCGCAAACCTTGACAATCAAGTAAAAAACTGAGTGAATTGAATGATTTTGCTCTTTTTTGCTAAATCCCAGTATATTTTTTGGAGTAATTCTCATAGGGGGTGTCTGTTAGACAGGGGGCGTTTATAAGGAAGGAGCGTCTAATAACATTTTAACAGCGTAGAGAGGGCTTTTGGTATATATAAGAGGCGTTTATTTGGAAGTGGACGCTTATTAGGTCATTTACGCTAAGCTATAAGGAAACACAATGAATGACCCCATAAAACGTTAAGTACGGGTCTTTGAGAACTTTGTGTTCCAGAAATAAAGTTTTTTATGCCATACCTACCATACAACCAACGGTCATACAGGGTAGCAAGATAAGAAACCAGCTATTATTTGATACATGTAAGAAAAGGATCGAAGCTCAAAGACACGTTAGGACTTGTATTGCACGAGCGAGTCCCCTGCACTCGAGCACAATTCACCCTTTCTCATTTCAACTTGTCAGGTAGTAAAAACAACAAAGGTTAAATGGGATTAAATTAAGTTTTTAAAGAAGAACTGTCGACTAAATTAACGTCCATTGTTCGAGGCTCGGACTTTTAATAGAAGTGAAAGAGTAAAACTTTGCAAAGATATATTCATCTTTTTATCGGGTCTTGTCAAAAATAGGATTACTATGATTTTTTATTTCATTTTCAAAGGCTTATCGCACTTAATCCCCACAATGTAAATAAAACCCCTGATAATAAATTCAAACACTGATCAAAAAACAAGTAGTATTTAACCTAGAGATAAACGTCGAGAAATTGAGCTGCAATACAAATACATCAGCACACCTTCTGAATTGATGTATAATTGAACTTTTTAAAGTGATTACTTAGACGTATTGGATTCTAACCCACTTGAGTTGCTTTTAAAAAAGGGCTTGGAACGCCCTGCTAGGTGCCAGAGTCTTTTCATGAACGGGTTTTAATTTTGGTCAAGTCTTTAAAGTGACCCGCTCGTGGCTTCGGCCTTCGGCCGAAGAAGTGTAATCGACCTGTGGCCGATCCCGAAACATCTCCGCACTCAATCGCCGCACGCGAGAAAAAAAACTGTGGTACCCTGGGTAGAAATACCCCCTTCTAATTGCTTTTTTAAAACTATTGGATTTTATTGTAAAGATAAGTATGTGATTAAATATCATGCAAGTGCAGACAACTTGAAATTCTTGTATACATCTGTTTTGAGAAAGGTCGTCGGAAAAAATGTGCACGCGACAATCCCGAAAGGTAATATGGGATATAATCAATACACTGTCTTTTTGACACTGTAGCTGTCGGACCTACTTTTGTTGCTTTTCTTTAGCACTCGCAAACATACGTCCATCGTCTCTAGTGCATGATTCAAATTTCTTTGAAAAACAGTGAACTCAAAACCACCCACAAAACCTTTCGGGATTGTCGCATGCACTTTTCCCGACAACCTTTCTTGAAATAGCTGTAAACAAAAACCGATCAACTAGTGTTACTCGTGCGAACAATCAGTCACTGGAGCTTCATTACAAGAACACAGGCCCACTCTCTTATTCGAAGTCGAAACGCTGATCTGGGAATAATTCTCTGTAAGAACTACGAATTTCAGTTGCATCCAAGTCGGTTGGCTTCGTCTTTATTACACTAGGTTCGCATTTCACTTCGGCTGCGTTACATCTACAAAGCAAAGAAAGAATCGTATCAAGAAATGGTGTATTGTAGAGGGTCCAATTCACCAAAACAATAGCCTTTTGTGTTGCTGCCGAAAACAGACCGAAGAGTGTATGCATAATCATTTAATCTTCGGCATGACAAATTTTTAATATTAGGGAAGAGGAGAGAGGTTTTTTGCTCTGACGCGATGCTATTTTACAAGTGAGATTTATTGTGGCACACAACGCAGGAGTGTATATTTTGCGGGTCGAGCGGGAAAACCGTTTCACTTTTGATCGGACTGTGCTGTTATACTGAGTGCTGTGAACAAAAACATATGATTTCAGAAATACTTTACAGAGAACGTTCTTAAAGCGTTATTAGTCCATACCTTTTTTTTTACTTTAGTGCGCACAAAATCAGGGCAGTTGATAGCCAATCAGATTTGAGAATTTTGAAATAGTTATGATTAGTAAGCGAAATAATAACTCTGCGCGCGCATCCGTCACCCTATTCTGTTAATTTCGTTGCGGTCCCTGCAAAACTAATCTGTAAAATGGTCCTTGGAAATAGAAAGGCGTGCAATTTTGCACGTGCAGGCAGCACACTTTTTGGTACATTTTATTACTTTGGCTCCACGAGCACGGCGTGAAATTTTCTTTTTGATATGCGTGTTTTATAGAGGACGTTAAGACATAGTAACAATTTTTTTTTTCCTTTCTAAACTTTGAGTGCAGTCCCCAAGAATTTAACTCCAAGGAAATTCACCTGCATTTGACATAATTACCATTTTTTTACGGAAAAGATACCCCTTTCGTATTATATACATTCTTTTGACAAATAGTATCCCTTTCACATACACTTTCCATCATTTCAAACTGCTCTAGATGCACTCTCTTTAAAATATAAATAAGTCACAAAACCAGAACGTTTTCCCGACTTTTTCACAGCCATAAAATGCTTCTGTCGGCCCTACTTACTTCTACTGGTAAAAACCGTACCATTTCGACCCATGAAATGGAAATCCGGATTCCGGAATCCGGATAAATTTTGCTTATGGAATCCGGACCACAGCTAAAGGAATCCGGAATCCCACTAACGATTGGAATCCTAGAATCCAAGTTCTGCGGACAAAGACTGGAATCCAGTTCCTGGAATCTAGAATCCAAGACTGTCCTGGAATACTTTACACGGGGCGATACCACAAACAACCGAACTCCAAAATCGTAAGGACTTTTAAGGTTTTATCTCCAGCTAGCAAAAGATCTCGTAAAAATAAATTTCTGTGCAAGTTTTCAACGTGATAGCGTTTTCCGTTTTGAAAAAATATCGTTCTTTCTTATTTCCCAAGTTTACTCCGCGTGACGTTAATATAGCGACCGAAAAGGCCGTTACATATGCTAAAAAATAATTTTATTGCATAATGTTATGCCCTTTGTATGATGAAAGTATTAGAAATGTGTTTAGGGGAATAATTTGCTCGTTCGCAGTGAACGACAATAACAACAATAACCTTGCTAATTATTCCTCACATATACCTAATATCTTAAATAAACATTTTCAAATGTTGGCAACATCTCAGCAAGCAAATTACCACCGGCAGAGCGCCGCGCGTTTTTCTTCAAACCTGTAACTCCATCGAAAATTCAAATTCAAATTTTATCTATACCAAACAGCAAATCCAATGGCTTATACTTCTGTCCCACTCAACTTCTTAAATACTGAAGCGACGCCATCTCCCCAGTTCTTTCAGACATTCTCAATACATTTGTCACTCTTGGGGCCTACCTCAAAAAACTTAAAACGTCAAAAATTATACCTATCTTCAAAGCTGACGACGAGACCGACACTTCTAATTATAGGCAAATTTTATTATTATCAAATTTCAATAGGATCTTCGAAGAAATTATGTTCGAAAGAATGAGAGACTTTATTGAAAAGCACAGCCTATTATATTCGTCTCAATATGGTTTTCGTCAAGCTCACTCAACCCAACATGCTATTCCTGATATGGTAGAAACTATACAAATCAATATGGACAAAAAACTCTTTTCATCTGGAGTTTTTATTGACTTAAAAAAGCCTTTGACACTGTGAATCATGATATATTACTTGATAAACTAAATTATTATGGCTTCTGTGGAATTGTCAATCAATGGCTGTATTCTTATTTATCAAATCGCACACAAACTACTGAAATTGGCTCTCATATATCTAGTAAACTAAATATCAATTGCGGCGTACCCCAAGGATCTGTCCTAGGTCCGCTTCTCTTCTTGCTTTATACAAAATATATAATATATTAAATGACAATTTTTCCTTTTTGCTGACGACACTAACGCTCGTCATGCTCATAAAGATTTAAAGAAACTGGAACTTACAGTAAATGCAGAATTACACAACTTGAATAACTGGCTGACTTCAAGTAAGCTTTCTCTGAATGTTATATAAAGTTAAACTATGTAGTTTTTTGTTCATACCAAAAAAGATTCCAAATTAATGTTTTTGACAATGAAAGCAATAAAAAGGTTACCGTTGAACGTAAAAACTTTATTAAATATCTTGGACTGTTGATCGATGAAAATCTATCGTGCAAGACTCATATTTACTCTGTTGCAAACAAAATAAGTAAAACAATTGGGTAAATGCGAGATTAAGACAAATTGTTCCCACTGCCACCCTCCTAAATATTTATCAGTCACTTATTACACCTTACCTAACTTTTCCAAATTTCGATACTTAAAAGTTGAAAGTTGAAAGTTGTAGTTGTACAGTTTAAGCGCAAGCAAACTTACCTGTAACCACGTGAACAACACATTCCGTCCAGTTTGCCCCTACAACAAACAGCTCGTGGTTTATCGCAGCAGCCGTAACTTCTGTGACTTGCTAGATAACAGCATGTTTGACCATTTCCACAAAGCCCTCCGTCCGGGCATTTAATAAAACCAACGTTGTTGCCTTTCGGTAACAAAAAAGAGAGATTGTTGTGAGATCGATAAAATGCACAAATGCAGTACAGAACTTGATCGAAAACTCATAATAGACGTTTTTGAGCGACGCAGGTCAACCGGAAATGAGACCTTTTCCCTGCGAACAAATTTGTTTTCCTAAGTGTCTTTGCATGCAAAAAGTCCACTTCCAGTTGACGTGTAAGAGAGGGGCCTCAGCCGAGGTGGATAACACAGCCTCCGAGATCTGCATAATTCAATCTTCACATCCCAAGAAAACCGAATTCAGTAATTTTCCTATACCGATACATATATACGCAAAATATTTTAGATAGTCTTGATAATGGCGTTATGATGACGGCGGAAGGTCGACTTTTAACTCTCCTATTTACTTGCATCGTTCGGTCAAGTTCTTAACAACCTCACCTCCTTGATTTTCTTCCAAAGTTTGGCCAATTTCTCGTCACAGTTTTAGAATATGAACATATGTTTTTTGTTTTGTTTTTTTTTTAGATGCTCTTAAAAAAGTACATGACATCTATGCTTGAACTTGAAAAGAATTGAAAAAATTGAAGGAATTTGGCCAAGGTGTTGTCTACAAATGACCAAAAGCCGATCACGCTTGGTTCTTTCTTTGCAAGAAAAATTGGATATTTTTCTTCTAGAGTTCCAAGTATGACAAAAGATTGCTAACAATACCTCAGGTTGTTCGAAGGCCAATTGCCCGGGGTTAAAGTTTAATCTTGTAGATTTTTAAGTCGATTTATCGGGTAATTCTCTCCATTACTTTTAGAACATCTAATTCCAATCAGCAAATTGTAGACAAAAAAAATTAAAACTGAATTTGCCTTTTAACCTTTCATATCTGATTCAAATTTCCCCAGCTTTCAACAACCCAACCCAGGTTATAAATTTTGCAAAGCCTGGAACTTGCCATGACATATCCCCTTTAACCTTAGTCCCAAAAATGTTTTGAAAATGATCGCTTAAATTAATTTGATTTCGCAGCAATATTTATTTACCTGCTTTATCGACATACGCACACACAAACGGCACAAGCATTACCAGGATGACGGCAACTGTCTTCACATTTGGTGCAAGCATTTTTCTAAGGGATCAAACACTCCTGCAGACCTGTGCGAACGTAAAAGTTAGGCGATATCAAGAGAAGAAAAATTTTGCTCGATAACACTCACAGTAAAATGTCCCTCCTACGGCTCTTTTGATCGTTATTTCGTTTCACCGTAGTCTGTTACACCCCTATAAAAGTGACGGGGGTGTTCGTCGGAAACTTTCGAGAGAACACCCATAAAAGGTACCAGAATCTTGTTTTATATATGGGCGTGCCCGAAGTTCATTTCAACCCCTAAGACGTACAAATTCAACAACATCAAATTATATAACTGGCACTGCAAATTTTAATAGTAATAACAACAACTTTCGAACACTTTCTTAGGTTTTAGCACCCTAAGTGGTATCAATCCACAAATTTAAACCCCTAAAAGGTACGACGAGCACCCCCGTCAACAAACAAAACAAAATGTATCCTAGCGATACGTACTTTGTGATATCCTTGCTTTTAGTCTTTTGAGCTACAGATAGGGCAGGAACACCAAACTGATGAAGGAGAGAGAATGCTTATGCCTCGAGTTCCTTATATTTACTTATGTTATATGAAACCCGTACATGACACAAATAGTTACGCTGGGTGGTGTGATAACACTCGAGGGTGGAATGTGATGTGTAAAGTGCAACGACCATGTGGACGGAGGGCTTTAAGTTATAACATGCCCAAAGGAGGGTTGTGCCACAAGTTTGTTTATATCGTAAATGACCAAGTAAACGCACGGGGCCTCTATTTAACTTAAGGGGCCCAAGAAAGAGCGTTATAAAAAATAGATAGGAAGCGTTTAAAAGATAGGGGCGTTTACTCTCATAACTGTAACAAGCTCAACAAAACTAATATGCTTTGGGCGAAAATATCAAGAGAGTTTGAAAATAGCGCAATGTCCACTGTATCCACCCCATTAATTGACACATCTAGGCCGTCTAGCGATCCATTTAGCTCCTTCACAAGTCCCAACAAAGATCGATGTCAGAATCCTCGCTCAGGGTTAATGTGCTGCCATCAATAGTCTATCCTTACTTTAAACTTGACATTAAACAAGATTAAATGCGCGAACATTGACAATCAAGTAAAAACTGAATGAATTGAATGATTTTGCTCTTTTTTGTTAATTCCTAGTATATTTTTTGGAGTAATTCTCATAGGGGGCATCTGTTAGACAGGAGGGCGTTTATAAGAAAGGAAAGTCTAATAACATTTTAACAGCGTAGAGAGGGTGTTTGGTATATATAAGTGGCGTTTATTTGGAAGTGGACGCTTATTAGGTTATTTACGCTCAGCTATAAGGAAACACAATGAATGACCCAAAAAAAGTTAAGTACGGGTCTCTGAGAACTTCGTTGTTCCAGAAATAAAGTTTTCCATGCCATGCCTACCATACAACCAACGGTCATACATGGTAGCAAGATGAGAAACCAGCTATTATTTGATACATGTGAGAAAAGGATCGAAGCTCAACGACACGTCAGGACTCGCATTGCACGAGCGGGTCCCCTGCGCTCGAGCGCCATTCACCCTTTCTTATTTCAACCCTTCAGGTAGTAAAAACAACAAAGGTTAAATGGGATTAAATTAAGTTTTTAAACTAAATAAACGTCCAATGTTCGAGGCTCGGACTTTTAGTGCCTAGTAAATGGGACGTAGGGATTTGCCATCGGGACCCTAGGGGCGGGGGAAGGCATAATCCTACAAATTGTTGGATTTTCGTTAGAAAGTTCAAAAATACCCCTAGAAGGTACCAGAATAGCCTGTGTACAGACACCCATCCCCTCAGGAAAAATCGGAGAAGGGCGCCCTCTCCGATTTTTCCTGAGGGGCGGGGGAGGGGTCTGTACGCAGGTTAGTACCAGAATTTTGCTTTGTGTGCGCTGCTAAGTTCATTTTAATCTCTCAGGGGCAACCACAGGTCGGAGTAGTGGGGGAGGGATGTTTTAGGCCTTTTCCATGGGCAGGAATCTCATTAAATTGCGCAGATAGGATGATGTCATACTTTATTTTCCGTTGGCAAGGAGCAAGTGACGTCAGCATACCCTAGGAGTTGACGTCATCAAAAAATGTTGGGATCATAATCTATAAATAGAAAAGTGATATCATTCCCTACTGGTCATGATGATGTCATATTTATAACATACCGACTTGACTGCCTGTCAAGCAAAAATGTCAATCTTTGTTTACTTGACTCTGTAGAAAGTATTGTACAGGGTATAGAAATTCTATATAGAAAGCAACAGGTGGTTCTAAAGTAAACCCTTATTTGGGGGGTTCTTCACTAAACCCCAGTCTTGAACCTAATGAGTGGAATGTCTATTAAAAAATAGGAATAAGAGGTGAGATCACCTAGCAACACGTAAAACGACTTATGCCTTCTTTTTGGGCTAAAAATCGGAAATATAAACAAAACACACACACATACAGAAAGCGGAGCTGAAAACTCTTTATTTCAATTTTGACTTACTATTACAAAACCGTTTTCTCCATTCTATCTCGAGGAAACTACTAACTATTGAAGTCTCGGCGCTTGATGAGAGAAACGTTTATTTAAAAATAGGATGAAGAGGTGCGATCGCCTAGCAACACGAGAAACGCGCCTTATGTCTTCTTATTTAGCGCTAAAAATCGGATATATATAATCAAAACACACCCATATACACGAAGTGAAGACAAGAAAACTCTCTATTTTAGTTTTGACTGACTATTACAAAAACTGTTTTCTCCGTTCTATCTCGAGGAAATGAAAAACTACTGAAGTCTTGTGGTTTCACGCGCAGTTAGTCAGTTAATTATGCGAGTTAACAAGCCTGCATTTGCATACAAATTGGTTCAGCTCTGTAGTAAAAACTTCAAGGGAGAACCTTGACGTATTGTTATAAAAACAAAACAATATAACACTTAACAAGGATCAATTAAAACACGCGACTTGTAGATGTACTGGCAATGAAAACAGACACGTTTCTTAAGACACAAGAAATCAACTTTATGACCCTTTTATACTTGTAAAAAGATAAAATACTCAATGATTTAAAAGGAATCTATTAGAATTGAGGATAGAATAGTCAAAGTTAAGGCAAGAAATCTTTTTTTTTACACTATGCATAAATTTTTACTTACCCCTCCCCCTTTTCATTTTTATTTTCCTCCTCCACAATTTTATTATTTTCCCTCTTCCTTTTCAACTTTTTTATTTCCTCCTTCGCAATTTTAGCATTTTCCCTCCTCCCCCACAATTTAATTATTTTCCCTCCTCATTCTTGAATTCCCTCTTCCACAATTTTAATCTTTTCCCAGCTCCTCCTCATTCTTGATTTCTCTCCTCAACCTTGATTTCCCTCCTCCTCCTCAATTTTTAATTATTTTCCCTCCTCAACCTTGATTTCCCTCCTCCTCCACCACCTCCTCATTTATTCTACATATTTTTCCATCCACAAATACATCGACCTTAAATGGACCCCACATCGACCCTAGACTCAACTTTTTTTCTACACAGCTTCGTGAATAGTGAGACTATATACAACCACCACAACATTTCTATTGTTTTCTCTCCACCACCACCACCACCACCACCACATTTCTATTATTTTCTCTCTACCACCACCACCACCACCACATTTCTATTGTTTTCTCTGCACCATCAACACCACATTTCTATAGTTTTCTTTCCACCACCACCACCACATTTCTATTATTTTCTCTCCACCACCACCACCACCACCACATTTCTATTGTTTTCTCTCCACCACCACACCACACTTCTATTGTTTTCTCTCCACATTATATAAGGAACAGTAGCCGGCAAACTCGAAATTCTTCAAAATCGCTCAAAAAACCGCTTCTTAGACAAAAGGGCAACGGCATATCGCAGGTAAGGTAATTTAACCTTTATTTAACATTGATTTATATACATACTTAGCGATATATCGCTATAGGTGAAGCAAACAAAAAATCCAGTACAATTACTATAAAATAACAATCGACAACACACACAGATTGTGCCGGCCCTTCTGTGATGCAACTTCACCTCCGGGGCTAATTTCTAAGGAAATATGAGGAAAGAAGAAGGATAGAACCGCCTGAAAGTACAATAAACAGTACTAAAGTAATTTTGAGGGTTTGTTTATGTGGTCAAGTTGAACAATTCTGTCCTTTTTTTATCGCTGTTTGTTTATTATATTTTCGTTTTCGTTTTGTTGCTCGTGGTGACCGTAACTACCCAAATTATTAACAACGTCCTCCATACAATAACGATATTCTCCACTTGATATCCCCAAATAATCATAGCGATATCCTGCTCTTGGATATCTCCAAGTAATAGTGATATCCCGCACTGGATATCTTCAAATGATAGTGATATCTCACGCTCGATATCTCCAAACAATGGCGATATCCCGCACCTGATTTCTCCAAATGATAGCTATGTCTCGCACTTGAAAACTCGAAACAATAGCGATGTCCCGATTTTGGCGAGAGGGAAACCGTAGTACCCGGAGAAAAACCTCTCAGAGCAAGGGAGAGAACCAACAACAAACTTCAACCCACATATGGCGTCTAGTTCTGAATTAACCCCGGGGCAACATTGGAGGGAGGCGAGTGCCCTCACCATTGCGCCATCCTTCTCCCCCAAGGGCAACAAAGCGATAAGAGGTGTACCCTACCTCACCCCACCCCACACCCCTTTTAGTTTTCACCGGGATCAATAGGCTACTGTGACTGCCCTATTTCACTCTGCGTCGTGTTCAGTCTTGGTGAAACCAGTGAGTTGGTTTTCAATTAATTCACCCATTTTCTTCGTGATAAAGTTAAAGCAGAATTATTGGTCACTAACCTTTTTATGTGTGGACGAAACCCTATGGTGCTACTATTGATAGGACTGTATACTTTTTCGTTGTTTTTTGTTTCGTGTTTGTATGTTTGTTTTTATTTTGCTCGCCATTTAATAGAAGTGAAAGAGTAAAACATTGCAAAGATATATTGATCTTTTTGTGGGGTCTCGGTCAAAAGTAGGATTACTATGATTTTTTATTTCATTTTCAAAGGCTTATCACACTTAATCCCCACAATGTAACTAAAATCCCTAATAATAAATTCAAACACTTACACCTCATCAAAAAAAACAATAAGCATTTATTAACCAAGAGATAAACGTCGAGAAATTGAGCTTCAATACAAATACATAAGAACTCCTTCTGAATTACTGTATAATTGAACTTTTTAAAGTGATTACTTAGACGTGTTGGAGTCTAACCCACCTGAGTTGCTTGGGTGCCAGAGTCTTTTCATGTGCGGTTTTGATTTTGGTCAAGTCTTCTTTTGTGACCCATTCGTGGCTTCGGCCTTCGACCGAAGACGTGTGTTTTACTTGTGGCCGATCCCGAAACATCTCCGCACTCAATCGCCGCGCCCGAGACTAAAACCGTTGGTGCCCTGGGAAGGAATACCCCCTTTAATGGCCTTTTTTTAAAAAAAACTATTGGATTTTATTCTTATGTGTGATTACACATCATGCAACTGCAGACAACCTGAAGTGCTTGTATACAGCTGTTTCAAGAAAGGTCGTCGGAAAAAATGTGCACGCGATCGACTAGTGTTACTCGTGCGAACTATCAGTCACTGAAGCTTCATTACAACTAAAGAAAACTTGCCAAAAAATGTATCTTCCGTTTTGAAGAGATTCTCTTATTCGAAGGCGAGACGCTGATCTGGGAGTAATTCTCTCTCACAACTACGAATTTCAGTTGCATCCAAGCGGATTGAAGTCTTGTTATTTAAACTTGGAAAACGCGGCTGAACGCACCTTCTTGTCGCTTGGTCACACCTACAAAGCAAAGAAGGAATAGCAATATTAGCGGGGAATTAGGAAAAATTAAGGCCCGTTTATAAGGAGAATAGTTGTCCCGGAAGAGAGGGTGAGCCTCTTGGCCGAGTCAAGTGGAGCGAGCGAAGAAATTTGCTTCCTTTGCCAGAGAGTTGCTAGAGCCAATAGGGCTGGCGCATGCTCTGATTCAGTCTCCCCCGTTCTCGTTCCCAGACCTGCGGTCATTAACCAATAGGGATGAGAAGTGTTACGTCATGTTACCAAGGTAGCTAAATTTCTGGATCACAACAATAGGGAGTTAAAGTAACGACAACGGCGACGGCAACGAGAACGGCGAAAAAGCTATATGATTAATAAGCAAAAAAATAACTTTGCACGTGCATCACGCTATTCTGTCAATTTCGATGCGGTCCCTCCGCAACTACGCCGTAAAATGTCTGACTAAAGCCCTGAAGACAACGTGATTGGCAAGACGATAAATTTTACTGCATCTGTCTGAGCTCAGACGCGGTCATTTTCTCTCCCACTGGCGTCCCTCTTGTCAGTGAGTAGGTAATTTTCGCTATAACCGAGAATGGTCCTTGAAAAGAGAATGGCGTTCATGTGGGGAGCTTGAGCAACAAAGACAGCGATGGCAATGACAAGAACGTCAACAAAAGCAAAACAACAATTTTGCACGTGCAGCACAGTTTGTGGTACATTTTATTTCCTTGGTTTCTTGGCTCCACAAGCACGGCGTGAAACTTCCTTATGCGGCGTTTATGCAGGGCGTTAAGACACAGCGACTATTTTTTTTTTCCTCTCTCAAATTGAGTGCGGTCCCCAAGAATTTAACTCGAAGAAAATTCACCTGCATTTGACATAATTACCACTTTTTTGCAGAAAAGGTACCCCTTTCGTGTTATATACGATATACCTTCCTTTGACAAATAGTATCTCTTTCACATGCTGGCATGAATAACTCACAAAACCAGGACGTTTTCACGACTTTATCACAGCTATAAAATGAATATGTCTGCCCTTTTGGGCTTTTTTACAGAGTGAAAAGTATGGATTTCCCTACCTTTTTATATACTTCCGCTGGTAAAAATCGTACCATTTCGCCCCATTTAAGAGAATTCGGATTCCAGAATCCGGGAAAATTTTACTTATGGAATCCGGAATCCCACTAACGATTGGAATCCAGAATCCAAGACTGCGCTGGATTCCTTTACATGGGGCGATACAATGTCATATACCTGAAGCCTAAAAAAGGAACCCATTTCGGGTAGAACTACCCCCTCCCCACCAGGAGTTAAGTAGTTTCTCCGCATAGTATTGTATAGTTTAAGCAAACTTACCTGTAAAAATATGGACAACACTTTCCGTCCATGCTGCCATGACAACAATTAGCAAATGGACTATTACAGCAGGCGTATCTTCGGAGACGTGCATAATAACAGCATGTTTTACGGTCTTCGCAACGTCTTCCGTCACGGCAACGAATAAAACCTGCGTTGCTGCCTTTCGGGAAAAAAGAGAGTTTATTGTGAGATGAAATGTACAAATGCCAGTACAGAACTTGATCGAAAACTCACAGTAGACGTCTTTGAGCGACGCAGGTCATCCGAAAATGAGATCTTCTCCCTTTTACAATGCCTTAACGAGAAAACATTTGTTTTCCTAGGTGTCTTTGCTCTAAGAGACGATTCACTAAACAAATTAGCAAATCCTTTGCCCAAAGTCCACTTCCGGTTGACGTGTAGGAGGGGGGCATATAAAACGATCAGCATGTTACTCGCCGTGTCCCTTAGAGGTGAAAATTGTATAGTTTTCCATATCAAAGGGTTTTTAGGATTATTTAACAATCATTTAATTTATTATGAATGAGGTTGAGTATGATATGAGCAATTATGCAGATCGAGGAGGATGTTATCGGCCGAGGTGGATTATACAGCCTCCGAGATCTCCATAATTCGTCACATCCCACGAAAACCGAATTCAGTAATTTTCCTATACTGATATATTTATACGCAAAATATTTTACTTAGATAGTCTTGATAGTGGCTTTATGATGACGCCGAAAGGTACGTGGACTATTTACGCTCTTATTTAATTGTATGTTTCGGTCAAGTTCTTAACAACCTCACCTCCTTGACTCTCTTCAAAACTTTGGCCTATTTCTCGGCACAGTTTTTAGAATAAGAACAGACTCTTTTTTTCCTTTCAGATACTCTTAAACAAGTATATGACATCCATCGAGCAATATTTTTTGCGTATTCGACTTGCAGCCAGGATGAAACCCCGGATAAAAACAGGTTGCTTGAACTTGGAAAGAATTTTAAAAATTGAAAAAGTTTGCCAAGTTGTTGTCTACAAATGACCAAAACCCGATGACGCTTTGTTCTTTCTTTGCAAGAAAAATTTGATATTTTTCTTCTAGAGTTCCAAGTATGACAAAGGATGGCTGACAATACCTCAGGTTGTTCGAAGTCCTATTGCCCGGCGGTTAAAGTTTAATCCGGTAGATTTTTAAGCCGATTTCTCAGGTAATTTTCTCCATTATTTTTAGAACATCGAATTCCAATCATCAAATTGTAGACAAAAAAAATTAAAACTGAATTTGCCTTTTAACCTTTCATATCTGATTCAAATTTCCCCAGCTTCGAACAACCCAGCCCAGGTTATAAATTTTGCAAAGCCTGGAACTCGCCATGACATATCCCCTTCAACCTTAGACCCGAAAATGTTTTGAAAATCAAATGATCGCTTAAATTAATTTGATTTCGCAGCAATATTTATTTACCTGCTTTATCGACATACGCACACACAAACGGCACAATCATTACCAGGATGACGGCAACTGTCTTCACATTTGGTGCAAGCATTTTTTAAGGGATCAAACTCCTGCAGACCTGTGCGAACGTAAAGGTTAGGCAATATTAATATAAGAAAAATTTTGCTCGATAACACTGACAGCAAAATGCCCCTCTTACGGTACTGTTGACCGAAAATTCTTTTCACCACAGTTTTTCTCAAGCATAAAATTCAAGCACAGGGAACACTGTGTGTGTAACCGATTGTTATTTTATAGTAAATGTACTGGATTTAACGTTTGCTTCAGCTATAACGATATATCGCTAGGTATGTCTATAAATCAATATTAAATAAACGTTAAATTACCCTAACTGTGGTATATTATCGTCCTTTTGCCTCAAAAGCGGTTTTTTGAGCGGTTTTAAAGGAGTTCGCTGCATGCTTACTCCGATCCCTTCCTAAATAACTTAAACATCTGTTCGGTTTTCCTGGCTGAAAAGTCTAGTGATCCGAAAATTATAGGGATCAAAACTTACTTTTTCGAAAATTTCAGCCAGAAAAAAGGCTCCCGAAAATTCTAGGTGACCTTTTTAGGGTAAAAATCCGTTTAATATGGGCAAGATACCATTTTTAGATGTTCTAAAATCCTAGGAGAGGCAGACAAGCAAGAAATTTTAAAACAAATGTTCCGAAAATTCCAGATCTCAATCCCAAATCGTCTTCCGAACAGATATTTTCCAAAAATTGACGTTGGGTGCCCCTACTAGGTGGCTATAGAGGGTCAAAAAGGCTAAGGTGAAACTCGATCAAACAACGACTTTAATCTTATGTTTCTGCCCCATTTCTCTGACAATAACAAAACAGAATGTATTCTAGAGTTACGTACTTTGTGATATTCTTGCTTTTAGTCTTTTGAGCTACAGATTGGGCAGGAACTCCAAAGTGAGAAGAGAATGCTTGTGCCTCGAGAGAAATGGTCAAATAGTTAAGAAGGAAAAATAGCACTCGAGGGTTGAATGTGATCAGAGGCGTATCCACGGGGGCCCGCCCCCACCCCCTTATTTTTAGATCAAACTGAGTCCCGAAGGGCCGAAAAAAAATTTTGGAGATCGCCCCGCCCTTAGAAAGTTCAAAATACCCCTAGAAGATACCAGAATTTTGCTCTGTGTGCACCCCTAAAATTCATTTTAATCGCTTAGAGACAGCCTCACCTCGGGGCTAATCACTAAGAAAATGTGAGTAGTCAGGAGCTGACAATAAAATACCACGGCGTGTCTTTAACAAAAAGAAAATCCTGTAGCCTACTCGTCAAACTCGCCGACTGTGAGGTTACGCATAATTTGAGCTTTTCGCATTTTACATAACGCATTTTACATAGCGCTTATTTATTACCCGTCATGACCAGCTGATGCCAGGGCATTTTCCAGGGCAAATTGACAATAACAGATATATTTACTATATCTAAGACAACTTGGCTGGAAAAATGGAAGTTTGTACCCAAGTAATTGCCCTAGGGGCAGTGTAAGGGGGGGGGATACTCTGGAAAAAATTCCTCCACCCCCCCTCCGAATAAATCCCGTGCCGAGTCCGAGTCTTAACGTGTTGGGTTGTACTCTATTCGCAGAACTTCGAGGCAGGGATACGTGGGCTCTACTGCGAATTTTCAGATTGTTTTGAATATCCAAAAAAAACTCTACTAACTCAAACCACCAAAAATACTCGCTAAATTAATTTTCCCGATATTTTTAGCTGATTAGATCTCTAATCAGCTAAAAATATTGAGAACAAGAAAACACGAGAAGTCCCAAGACTACTGTATGGTTTGACCCGGGGTTTGACACGTTGTTATCAGCTTTGCAGTAGTCTTTGGACTTCAGACTTCATTTTTTTACGAGTTCATGCAGTTGCAATAGAGCCGGGGGGGGTACTGCCATATATGGGCTTTAGTTTATTGGTACGTGCCGCTGTGAAGGGTATGGTTTTCAAGCAGTTTACTCTGGGATAGGGTATATAAATCAGAGAGTTTGGGTCTAGAATAGGGTATCATTTTGCATTTAAACTGATCAATTGGCTGAAGATTTTAGTCTAGACAAGGGAAACTGGCAATTGCCACTCAAGAATATAAAAAATCAAATCGGTTTTGTTTTGGCTGGACTGTGCAAGTGACCTTACTTGTTTCTGGAAAACAGCTACTCTAGGATAGGGGGGATTGGGGGAGTTTACTCTAGTACAAGGTAGAAAAATTCACTTGAACTAGCTCTGGTATAGGCGAAGGGTTCCAGGGCCCCAAAGGCACATCCCCACCCAAAAAGTCCTAAAGTCATCTGTAAAATCATAGATTCGTTCACTTCTATAACTTTTAGTCGTACTCGTTGCTACCGGGCATCACTCTTATTCTTTTCTTTTTCTTTCCTTTCTTTAACAGTAGAGGCAAATGAACATGAAATACGTAGCTGTGGATGTCACACTAGCATTCACTTAGCTGACGTAGTTCGGCCATTTTTTGTTGAATAATTGTGCTAGCGCTTAGTTTTCGGGGCTATGTTGTGGAGAATACTATATATTAATATTATTAAAGCGCAAAAGAAATCTTTCAAAATCTAGGATACCGTCGTGTACGCTCGTTGCAAAAATATGATAATAGGCAACAACCAACCAATATGAAGTAGTTAGTTTTAGCCTTCGTGAACACGTGTACTGCTCGCGCGCCTCGCCCTAGCCGCTAGGGGTGGATCCCGTGAAATATATAGTTTTTTTCTTTCTCTCTCTCCCTTTAGAAGAATCGGCTGTATTTGCAGGCTAAAGCAGTTCCTTGGCGCCAGCCATACAGAATAGTCCTTTCAGATACCACAGCCCGTTAGAAGAGCGTTGAAAGCGAGTCCGAAACGATGATAGCCTGTACACAAATGCTGTTTTATTTTTCTTTTCGTTCTTTCCGAAAACATCGGCGAGCGCGAAAGGCCGGAGAATGAGCGCGGAGCGCGAGAAAGAAAACTAAAGAACTAGTCTTCT
Organism: Porites lutea; assembly: GCF_958299795.1. Taxonomy (NCBI): domain Eukaryota; kingdom Metazoa; phylum Cnidaria; class Anthozoa; order Scleractinia; family Poritidae; genus Porites; species Porites lutea. The sequence goes on along the minus strand of NC_133208.1, from coordinate 3,820,689 downwards.
TCCCCACCCCTACCCCCATGTGCCGGTGGTCAATAAATCCCCCCAGTTTTTGTTTTTTATCACGCGCGCTCGACGGACTTTGAAGTGAAAATAGAGGTCTGTGAACATCATAATATAACACGCTAATGAGTATACACTTCAAGTTATTAACATATGGCTTAGAGATTGATTTTCAGCTGAGGTGTGACATAAACAACAGTTATGCCGTCACCTCCTTTAATTATTAAACTCACATTCTCTCATGCAAACATTAACTATTCAGAAGTCGAAGACAATTTCCAGCTGGCTTCTGCTTGGATTAAATCTGCACTAGCCTGTTCCAGGCTCTCAGATAGTGGGGAAGACGCGAAAGAAAAAGGCACGCGAAAAGTTTCGTGTTTACGCTTTCTCAATTCAGCGGACCCGACTATCTCGGAACCTGCATGGAACAGGCTAAATCTGCACGAACGAATGTGCATAAACCAAAAACGGTAACACCTTTGGGCTCCTTACTGTGACGTTATGTTTTCAGGACGGTGACCCAGTCTCTGTACCTTTGTCACGTTTGTACCCTTTTGTATTTTTCATCATTTTGTCGCAAAATTCCCGATTTTTATTCTTAGGCGTTGCCTTAATATTTCTTTATTCGCGTGACCTTTTTCGAGAGTCGACTCGAGGAGAAGGCGGAAATATGGGCGATTAACGAATAGGGGATTCCCCATGTTTGTAAACACTGTCCAACTAGTTTCCAGTCTCTAGTTGGACATGCTCAAGTCGGCTGGGTAAAGCAAAATGGCGGAGGGAGGGAATGCTGTTTCCTCAGATGAAGAATATTCCTCGTCTAGTTCTTCTCCTTCTTCCATCTGGTCTTTTTCGGGAATAAACAGAGCCAAATTCAAAAGTGGATCGGAGGGTACGAGCTCTAACACAAGTTCTACTGGAACAGAAGGTGAGCTTTGAAATAATATTTGGCAACGTTTCAACATGAACGCCGCCATTTTTAAAAGGCAAATTAGGAGTCAATTAATGGTCATTAATTTCCTTTTTTCATACGATGGCCCAATAGGCTACGATCGCAGGTTGAATCGCTGTGTATACACTCTTTTACGATCAGTTTAAGCTAAATACAGTCTGGTATAAATGTAATTATAACGCCCCAAACACCGTGTGTACAATTGAAGGGTGGTGTGAACAAAAACATTGTTTTGGCCCTATTTTGTTCTTGTTGTATCGCAAAAGCAGATATGCCTTAGCCACATAAGCTTATAGGTTGATTTTATTTAAATCTTGTTATCTTTGCTATAGTAAAAATATTTATTTTGTCTTCGATACAGCAAGTTCGAGCGGTCTGCATCAGCTTCCAGATGAAGGAATTTATGGATGGATCTCATATTTGATTAACGAAGGCAAGGTCGCCCGTTTTGTCGATCGCCAGAAGGGAATTTACGAGTTAGATTGGCAGATTGTGGTCTGGAAATACTGGTTTGACTGGAGAAGATCGCGCCGTCGAGATCGAAAGTCAAAAAGTCCTAAAAACATCAAGTTTAACCATAGAACGGCGAGCAACACCCTACGAGCAGCTCTGCTAAACGCCTACAAAGATAAGGGTGCTATGGAATTTTCCGAAAAAATCGTGATGGACAGGAGTAAAAGGACCATAAAACGCCGTTTTAGACTGCCCTCAACCATGACACAGAAGTTTGCAAGACAGTTTGTAAGCTGATATTTCTTTTTATTTCCAGAGTGAACAACCATTATGAGTTTATCAATATTCTTCATTGTGAATTGAATGTATTTTGAGCTGAGCTTGTGAACGTGCAGGTTTTGGAGGGATTAGGGTATTTTGTAGAATGTCGCATGGCCCCTGAATGCTGAGTGACTCTGAAGTTTAATGATTAGGGTTAGGAAACTGAATGAATCAGGTTCCATTTAGGGTTATTATGGAGTGACAAATTGTAAGGTGTTGCTCGCCATTCTATACTGGGCAAACTGACCTGAAGCATGATTCCCTCAATTTTCCACGTATAACCCCAATCATTAAACTTCAGAGTTATTTGGCATTGCAAAGCCATTTGGCTTTCTGCAAAATACCCCTGCCAACAAGTGAGAACATCAGTCTCTGCAATGGTAGCATTATTTATTGCGGGGAGGGGATGTAAGCGGGCAGCTCCTCTGGTTCCTATGATCAGCACTCATCTTCCTACCCTTGCACCCTCACCCCCTTGAGAATGACTGTAATGCCAGAGGTTTTTGCTTATTTTTGTTTAAAATTGCTTTGATAGGAATATAGGTCAAAGTTCAATAAGGGACTCATTTTAACCACTTGGATCAAAATTAACATTTAACACTAAGAAATTTTATAATTTCTTTATTTCAGTATAAAGTGTCTAAAACTTCTTCTGTCAGTCCAAAGTCTACAGAGGCATTTGGAGATAGCCCTAATGGTAAAATTTCAATTTATAATCAATGCTTTTAATTATCATGACTTTTCTACTAATGAAACACAGTTACTATAATAATACTCAATTCAACCTTGCACATTAATCAGTAGTTCTTTTGGTCTAAAAAGTTCTTTTTGATTCTCTATAAATCAAGGTGCTTAGCCGGGAGGGGGTGTACTCCCATGCATTACCTATACAGGTATGTGCCGCCCAACGGGGTCGTGATTTTAAAGCTCCTGATTTAGAACGGGGTATCCATTTCAGAGGCGTTTTCTAGAATGGGGTATAAAAAATTGTGGATCACGGCTTTATCTTCTGCTTAAAATTGTTGCTGATCATGAAGAAGCATTTATTTGATGTATAAGTCAAACAAAAAAAGAAATATCTTTTTAAAAAAAAACAGGGCTATTTCAATTTACAAACTTTCTGGAACGGAGTATAAAAAATTGGCCCATTTCTAGAATGGGGTGTCAGTTTTAGGGCGAATTCTAGAATGGGGTATAAAAAATTGGCCCATTTCGAGAATGGGGTATCAATTTTAGAGGAAATTTTTTTTAGAACAGGGTACCAATTTGGAGTCCCGGGTGGCACATACCCACCCAAAAAAAACCCAAGTGCCCCCCCACCCCCCCGGTGCTTAGCTTGTGTAACTGCAGTAATTAACTGACACTTATTTCTTTACCCATGTATTTTTCAGAATCTCTCCAATCATCACCTCATCCGCAAATTGCTTCCATAGATTTCAGTTCTCTCAATATTGATGCTAAGGTAAAATATCAATATTAATTTGTTTACTTTATTTATTATAATCACAAGTATAACATTTTTTTTAATATCTGATTAGCTATCAACAGCCCTATAATTTCAGCATTCATAATTAGGCCAGAGAGCGCATGTCATGCCTCAGTAACTGGAATACATGTGCAATATCACATGCGCATTCTTTCTTACTTCTAGCCAAAAGAACCTCTTGGAATAGCTTAATGATGCCCTTGTAAGTTAAAACATATTAATTTGTTGTATTGTAGGAATCTGAAAGTCTAATCAAATACTTGACTGAACCTGATCAGCACGAATTAGATGATCCTTTCTTAAGAAGCGGTCACAGTATCATGATGGTTAGCAAAAGTGAAGTATCGTCATCAGGATATGAAAGTAAGTTCATTTATTCAATGACCTTACATAAGAGAATTTTTTTATATGTATCTAATTATTAGTAATTCTCATTCATAAGTGTAGCAGTACATCCCCAGTTGGAGGGCAGCGGGGGGAGGATACTTCACAAAACTTTATTTAAGTATCACATATAACTAGGGACTACGCGTTTCATGGGTAGGGGTACATATATCACTAGGGATATGTGTTTCCTGAGAAGGTGAACACATATCACTAGGGTTATGTGTTTCCTAGGCAGGGGAACACATATCACTAGGGATATACATTTCCTGAGAAGAGGAACACATATCACTAGGGATATGTGTTTCCTGGGTAGGGGAACACATAGCACTCAGGATATGTCTTTCCTGAGAAGGGGAACACATATCACTAAGGATATGTGTTTCCCTGAGAAGGAAAACACATATCACAAGGGATATGTTTTTCCTGGGGGTTCTTAAAACCAGTGCTCTTACAACCAGGGTTTCTTACAACAAGGTCTTCTTACAACCAGAGGTTCTTACAACCGGGGGTTCTTACAACCAGGGGTTCTTACAACCAGGGATCTTAAAGCGAAGGGTTCTTACAACCGGGGGTTCTTACAACCAGGCCGGGTTCTTACGACCAGGGGTTCTAACAATCGGGAATTCTTACAACCAAGGTTCTCACACCCAGGGATTCTTACAATCCGGGGTTCTTACAACCAGGAGTCTTACAACCAGGGGTTCTTACAACCCTTACAACCGGGGATTCTTACAACCAGGGTTCTCACACCCAGGGGTTCTTACAATCAGGGGTTCTAACAACCAGTGGTTCTTACAACTGGGGGTTCTTACTACCAGGGGTTCTTACAACCGGAGGTTCTTACAACCAGGGGTTCTTACGACTGGGGGTTCTTACAACCAGGGGTTCTTACAACTGGGGGTTTTTACAACCAGGGGTTCTTACAGCTAGGTGTTCTTACAACCAGGGGTCTTACAACCAGGGGTTCTTACAACCAGTGGTTCTTCCAACCAGGGGTTCTTACAGCCAGGGGTCTTACAATCAGGAGTTCTTACAACCGGGGCTTCTTACACCCAGGGATTCACAACCGGAGGTTCTTACAATCAGGAGTTCTTACAACCAGGGGTTCTTACAGCTAGGGGTTCTTACAACCAGGGATTCTTACAACCAGGGTTTCTTACACCCAGGGGTTCTTACAACTGGAGGTTCTTACAACCAGGGGTTTTATAAGCAGGGGTTGATACAATCAGGGGTTCTTACAACCAGGGGTCTTAAAGCCAGGGTTTCTTACAACCGGGGGTTCTTACGACCAGGGGTACTTAAAACCAGGGGTTCTTAAAACCAGGGTTCTTACATTACAGGGGTTCTTACAACCAGGGGTTCTTACAACCAGGGGTCTTACAACCAGGGGTTCTTACTACCCTTACAACCGGGGATTCTTACAACCAGGGTTCTCACACTCAGGGGTTCTTACAATCAGGGGTCTTCCAACCAGGGGTTCTTAAAACCAGGGGTTCTTACAACCAGCGGTCTTACAACCAGGGTTCTTACATCCAGGGCTTCTTACAACCGTGGGTTCTTAAACCAAGGGGTTCTTACAACAAAGGATTCTTACATCCGAAAGTTTTTTCAACCAGGTGTTCCTACAACCGGAGGATCTTACAACAGGAGGTCTTACAACCAGGGGTTCTTACAAACCGGGGTTTTTACACCCAGGGGTTTTTACAACCACGGGTTTCTACAACCAGGGGTTTTTACAACCAGGGGTTCTTAAAACCAGGGATTCTCATGATGAGGAGTTCTTACAACCAGGGGTTCTTACAACCGGGGTTTTTTACAATCAGGGGGTTCTTGCAACCGGGGGTTCTTACAACCAGGGATTCTTACAGCTAGAGGTTCTTACAACCAGGGGTTCTTACAACTGGGGGTTTTTACAACCAGGGGTTCTTACAGCTAGGTGTTCTTACAACCAGGGGTCTTACAACCAGGGGTTCTTACAACCAGTGGTTCTTCCAACCAGGGGTTCTTACAGCCAGGGGTCTTACAATCAGGAGTTCTTACAACCGGGGCTTCTTACACCCAGGGATTCACAACCGGAGGTTCTTACAATCAGGAGTTCTTACAACCAGGGGTTCTTACAGCTAGGGGTTCTTACAACCAGGGATTCTTACAACCAGGGTTTCTTACACCCAGGGGTTCTTACAACTGGAGGTTCTTACAACCAGGGGTTTTAAAACCAGGGGTTCTTACAACAAGGGGTTCTTGCGACCAGGGGTCTTACAACCAGGGCTTCTTACAACCAGGGGTTCTTACACACAGGGGTTCTTACAACCAGGGGTTCTTACAACCAGGGGTTCTTACAACCGGGGCTTCTTACAACCAGGGGTTCTTACAACCGGGGGTTCTGACAACCAGGGATTCTTACAACCAGGGTTCCTACAACCAGGGGTTGTTACGACCAGGGGTCTTACAACCGGGGCTTCTTACAACCGGAGCTTCTTAAAACCAGGGGTTCTTACAACCGGAAGTTCTTACAGCCAGGGGTTCTTATAACCAGGGGTCTGACAACCAGGGGTTCTTACATCCAGGGGTTCTTACAACCAGGGGTTCTTACAACCAGGAGTCTTACAACCAGGGGTTTTTACAACAGGGGGTTTTTACAACTGGGGTTCTTTCAACCATTGGTTGTAACAAACAATGGTTCTTACAGCATGGCGTTCTTACAACCGAGGGTTCTTACAACTAGGGGTCTTACAACCAGGGGTTTTTACAACCAGGGGTCTTACAACCAGGGGTTCTTACAACTGGGGTTTCTTACAGCCAGGGGTTTTAACAACCGGAGTTCTTACAACAAGGGGTCTTACAACCAGGGGTTCTTACAACCAGGGGTTGTTATGATCAGTAGTCTTACAACCAGGGATTCTTACAACCAGGGGTTCTTGCGACCAGGGGTCTTACAACCAGGGCTTCTTACAACTGGGTGTTCTTACACAGAGGAGTTCTTACAACCAGGGGTTCTTACAACCAAGGGTTCTTACAACCAGGGCTTCTTACAACCAGGGGTTCTTACAACCGGGGGTTCTGACAACCAGGGATTCTTTCAACCAGGGGTTCTTACAACTGGGGTTTCTTACAGCCAGGGGTTTTAACAACCGGAGTTCTTACAACAAGAGGTCTTTCAACCAGGGGTTGTTATGACCAGTAGTCTTACAACCAGGGATTCTTACAACCAGGGGTTCTTACAACCCAGGGTTCTTACACAGAGGGGTTCTTACAACTAGGGGTTCTTACAACCAGGGGTTCTTACACACAGGGGTTCTTACAACCAGGGGTTCTTACAACTAGGGTTTCTTACAACCGGGGGTTCTGACAACCAGGGATTCTTTCAACCAGGGGTTCTTACAACTGGGGTTTCTTACAGCCAGGGGTTTTAACAACCGGAGTTTTTACAACAAGAGGTCTTTCAACCAGGGGTTCTTACAACCAGGGGTTGTTATGACCAGTAGTCTTACAACCAGGGATTCTTACAACCAGGGGTTCTTACAACCCGGGGTTCTTACACACAGGGGTTCTTACAACTGGGGGTTCTTACAACCAGGGTTTCCTACAACCGGGGGATCTTACAATCAGGGGTCTTACAACCAGGGGTTATTACAACCAGGGGTTCTTACAACCAGGGGTTCTTACAACTGGGGGTTCTTACAACTGGGGTTTCTTACATTATAACTCACCAGGGATATGTGTTTCTTGGGTAGGGGAACCCATATCACTAGGGATATATGTTTACTGAGTAGGGGGACACATAGAGCGGTTTTCACTTGACTGTCGTAAAACCAAAACCAAAGTAAATACACTAGCCAACCAAAGGGCATAGTAAAACCAAAACCAAAACCAAAACCAATCCCTTTCGACAGTCAAGTGAAAACCGCTCTATCACTAGGGATATGTCTTTCCATGTTACGGGGACACATATTACTAGGGATGCGCTTTTCCTGGATAGAGGAGCACATATCATAAGGGATATTTTTTTCCTGAGAAGGGAAACACATATCACTAGTGATATTTGTTTCCTGGGTATGGGAACACATATTGCTGGGGATATGTCTTTGCTGGGAAGGGGAACAAATATCACTAGGGATATATGTTTTCTGAGAAAGGGAACACATATCAGTAGGGATATGTGTTTTCTGGGTAGGGGAACACAATTCACCAGGGATATAAGGTCCTGGGTAGAGGAACACATATCACTAGGGATATATGTTTTCTGAGGAAGGGAACACATATCACTAGGGATATGTGTTTTCTGGGTAGGGGAACACAATTCACCAGGGATATAAGGTCCTGGGTAGAGGAACACATATCACTTGGGTATGTCTTTCCTGGGAAGGGGAACGCATATCACTAGGGATATGTGTTTCCTTGGTAGCAGAACACATATCACCAGGGATACGTCTTTACTGGGAAGGGGAACACATATCACTAGGGATATGTGTTTCCTGGATAGGGGAACACATATGACTAGAGATATGTGTTTCCTGGGATGGGGAACATATATCCCTAGGGATATGTGTTTCTTGGGTATTGGAACACATTTCACGAGGGATATGTGTTTCCCGGGTAGTGGAACACATATCACTAGGGATTAGTTTTTCTTGGGTAGGGGAACACGTCCCTTAAGGGATATCTGTTTGCTTGGTAGGGGAACACTTATCACTATTGATATGTGTTTCTTGGGTAGGGGAACACATAATACTAAGGATATGTGCTTCCCTGCTACATATTACTAGGGATATTTGTTTCCCTGGGAGACGAGCACATATCAGTTAAGGGATATGTGTTTTCCAGAGAGGGGAACACATCTTACTAGGGATGTGTGTTTCTTCATTAGGGGAACACATCTTACTAGGGATGTGTGTTTCTTCATTAGGGGAACACATATCACTAGGAATATGGATTTTCGGGGAGGGAAAACACATAATATTTCCCTAGTGAAATTTGTTCCCTTCCCAAGGAAACACATTTCTTTAGTGATATGTGTCCGTTCCGCGGGAAACACGTATGTAGTGATATCTATTCTTCTACCCAGGAAACACATATCGCTAGTAATATTTGTTTCCCTACCCCTAGTTGCAGGAATGGGAATGACCCTCCATGTGCTTAGCTTAAGATCTGAATCCGCCCTGTTTAATAGCAAAAAGTTATCCAAAATAGTTTCCCATTTTAATTTGTGACTATTTAACAATTATTCCATGAGTGCACGTTGGATGTGTGATGGTAGATAGCGAACGAGGCACGTAGCTACACGCTACACGCGTTTTGACTATAATTATCTCACATCCAACGAGTGCGAGTTGAATAACTGTTTTATTAAAAATGCTCAAAAAGTATCTATAACTCTTTCCAATTTTATTTCTAAAAACCGATTTTCGGCGTGTTTTTTATTTTATTTTTAGCAGACACGTACAAAAGTATGGTATAATTGCTCATATACCATGATGCCAAGCCAATCAGAGCTTTAGAATTACAAAAGAGTACAAAGAGGAGTGCCAATATAACTGAGCACTGAATAAACAAATAGTTTATGGATTGTATTGCATTCTTCTTCATCAAATACAGTGACATAATGTAAGACATTGCTTATGGGTGTGAATTAATTATTTCATCACTTTTTTGAACAGCCGCTCCAGAGGGCTCTGCAGAAGAAAATCTTGTCCAAGAAATTGATCCCAACGAGGGACCTTATCAGGTTGGCTTTAATAATAATATGGATTGATAAATTAATAACTAATTGAAAATGTAATAGGAGTTCGTGTCTGTCTCAAGGTTTTGAATCACTTGGTTTGCTTGATCTACAAGTGGACTGCGTGCAAATGCCAGTTGTCTGCCCCCACCCCTCCCCCCTTCCCTCAAAAAAAATATCATTTACCATCAGGAATGAGATACACAAGAAGGTCAGCCTCCTCCTCAGGCGCTTCGTTTTTCGCATGGCAGAGGCGAGCGCGAAACGAGTGACTGGTGATGAACCGCAAGGGACCATGGGAAGGGTACAGACAGCAGAAGTTGTCTCCTTCCCGCCTTCCTTTGCGCGCACATTTTCATCAAAAGAGAGACGTCTGGGTACGAGGCAGCAAGAAGGTAGTATCGTCTCCTTTGTCGCGGTGCTGAGGGTCGTCACGCAACGCTCCTTCTCCTCTCCTCCTTGGTGAGGAGTGTTGCGTGATGCCCCTTCCCAAGGAGGGAGGAGGAGGAGCGTTGCGTGACGACCCTAAAGACGGCCGCAAATCGAAGGAGACTAGAGGTGGTATACAAAAACAAAATTCACACAAACAAAATGATACAGTTAGCATTTCAATTAAGCAATATTTTCATCGTAAATATGGCTAAATAGTTAAGTAAATGCTGATAGCCATTGATCGGTTGCCTTACTTTAGGGTTAGAAATGTACAATGTACATTAGGCATGAGTGGCATGTCATTGTCCTACACTCTCTCAATCAATTCAGTAAATTTTGTCTCATACTAATTTATTTAATAGTGTGTTTGACTTCCTTTGAAAATCTCTTGACCAATTTATTACGTGAAATATCTGTTAATGTATTTGTTCTTTTTTGTTGTTTTCAGGGAGGAAATACAGCATTTATTTTCCTTGGGAATTCCCCCAGTGGCATCTCTAGAGGATCTGGGTGTAAGGTGGTGTTTTATGAACCTAAAGAGCGCCTGGCTTCTTCCGAGGTGACAGCTTCAGTTAAAAATCCTTTCACTCTGAAAGTTATCGTCCCACACTGCCCAAGTAAGTTCATTAGGAATGAATCAATGTGAAATATTTCGCACTTCTTAAGATTAGAAGAATACCAAAATAACAGAAAAACGTATTAGGCGTTTCTATCAGAGTCGTCGAGAGTGAAAGTATGTGGTTCTGTTGCATTTAATTAATGGAAAATAAGACGAACACACACTAAAATGAGGCTTTTGCCAATACAGTAGTGCATCAGTCAAAGAAAAAATGTTTTGGCATGTACGCATTGCGAACCTACTTTAAAAGAGGCGTGGTTTGTCCCGCACGCGCTTGAAAGTCCAGTTGGCATTTTAATTTTCATCAAAACAGGACTAAAAAGCTTTTTTAAAACTTAAGTCCACCTTGGTTTTTATCAACCAAGCCGTCGATGTCTGGACCAGATATCAGTTTAAAACACTGTTTCTTGATCAATCCCTCTCAGACGAAAGTAGTCACTTTGCTTATGAGAACCTAATACTGTACAGGAATCGGCGATCCATGGCCAATCTTGCCGCCATCTTGGCTATCAATGCCGCCTGTTCTTAAAACCGTACCTAGTACTTCCGCACATAAACAGAGCGGATCTTCCATTTTTAGGGGAAAATGTACACTAAAATGTGGTTACCGTGGGTCATGAAGGCAGAGAAAAGGCCGGACAAAGTGGTGAGAGTACTCGCCTCCCACCAATGTGGCGCGGTTTCAAATGCCGGCCTCGACGACTTATGTTGGTTGAGTTTGTTGATGGTTCTCTTCATTGCTCCGAGAGGTTTTTTCGGTTTTCCCCTTCCTTGAAAAACCAACATTACGAAATTCCAATTCGACCAGGAATGGTAGACGAAGAGCCTTCAGGGTAATGTGGATGTGTTACCTCTAAATCGTTAGCCATTTTCAGTTATTTATAATTTATGAATGCTTAGTATGGGAGGTACTCGGTCTCGTTTAAGGGCTTCTGACCCATTAAATTTCTTTTTAACACACGGATTAATTAGTTTTAATCAATACAGGACTTTCAGGAGCTCAACTAGCCCGTGGCAAGCTGACAGTGAACGTCCTTGTACGCACATTAGACGGTCGTTACATGGGTGAAACCATCTACACGTACAATGCCAGCCTAATGACCCAGTTTGAACAATGTGTGAAGGCTCTGGATGATGATCATATGGAGGTGGATATTCATTCCTCTAAGGAAGGAGACGCCTCACTTAACTACAGAAGTAAGCCGTCTTATACTTCTATCTCGCTCATATTAATAATAATAATAATAATAGCAATAATTTTGCTGGGATCTGCGCGAATCCTCAGAAAGGTGCTCAGTGTATGAACAGAATGATTGACTTGAGTGACTGACGCTCTAGGTGCATGGTTTGCGCCCGGCTGATGCACAAAAAGAACACCAGCAAAAACTGTAACAAAAGCAGATAATAATAATAATAATTTATTGTTTCTATTGCGCGCATCCCAAAAAATGATCATGCGCGCATTACATTATAGATATGAATAAAATTGATATAATACAATTGAATATCTTAAAATTAATAAAAATCAGTTTACATAATATTGATATGACTCCGTCGTTTACGATCACGTGAAAACTAAGTTGTCGGAGTTGCACGCAGGAGAACTAAGCCAATCACGAAGTATGGGAACGTGCACTGTGATTGGTTTATCCTTCTGCTCGCTTCCGACTCCGACAATCTGGTTTTCACTAGATCGTAAGCGACGGAGTCATAAGCGGTGTCGGAAGAAAATGGGAACGTTCTGATCCTTTCGACTCCGAATCCGTCGCGCTTATGACTCTGCTTGCGACTCCAATTTTGGATTTTCACTGAGCCATAAGCGCTCTTACCACTCAGCTTACGACTCCGATTCCGTCGCTATTGAAAACCAGCCTTAACAGATGGGACTTAATATTATTGGCGCAATTTCATAGAGACCTTCTGAGGCGGGTGTTAGGTGATGGGGGACGGTTTTCGCACGCATTCGTGGGGGTTGTGTCCAAAAAACAGTAAAACCAGTATGTAATGTTATGCATTTCACACTGTTCGGTATTAGATTTTGCTCAATCTTAGCCATCTTGTACAATCTTAGAGCGGAAGGCAATGTGTTAAAGGCACAATCTTCTCGCGGCTTCACCACTTCCGCCGCCGCTTACTAAGCTTGTTTTGCGTGTGAGCACTAACAAAACCGCCAGGTGCGGCGGTTAAGTCGGTGAACCTCGTTCTCAAGTAGAAAAGAACCCTGGGAAAGAGGTTGGCGTCGAGCGATCGCGAGGCGAGGTGTAAAAGAAGTGAAAGCGCAGTTGAATATACCGCGCATGAACCTGGATACTCACTTTTTCCAAAATAAAGTGCTTTCGCCTTTTAACCTGAAAATGAAGATGAGCGCAATTTTCCGGGGAGGAGAAGCTAAGTCAGTATTTCATTCAAAGGTAAAATTGGCGAAAGAGGAGTGAGGAAAAATTTGATCATTACAGGCGATTTTAAACTCCTTCTTACCAATTACTTTTCTTTTTTTCTTATTTACTATTATTATCATTGTTTTTACAGTGTGGGATTTGTCAGGTTCGCATGCTTTGAGTTTCTCTTCTCTTCGCGTGATGGCGTTTGTGGCGGTTAAGGAAAGAGCCTTCAACTTTCTATCGTCACTTCTAAACAGCCCAGTCGCGTGGCAAGTGTTACAGCACTGTAAAAGCAAGCTATTGTCGTTTGTTGAGCATCTTAGACGCAGCAACAGCCAGAGTGATGAGGGTACCTCCGTGCTGGATTTGTGTGAAAGGTAATCGGATTAGTACTTACCCAAACAAATTGTTCGGGTGTCGGACATTCTTTTAACTTAATATTATCAGGGGCACCCATCGAGAATATTGTTCAAAACCGCTTAAACATAGCATTGTGGAACGTATTTTACTATCTAAACGGTAGATATAGGTATATCTTTATGCCCTAAAAATTTTTCATCTGTTCGGATTTCCTAGCTGAATGTCTCGTGATCCGAAAATTATAGCGATCAAAACTTACCTTTTCGTAAATTTCAGCCAGAAAAAAAGGCTCCCGAAAATTCTAGGTGACCTTTTTAGGGTAAAAATCCGTCAAAAATGGCCAATTATATCATTTTTTAGATGTTCGAAAATCCTAGGAGAGGCATGCAAGCAAGAAATTTTACAACAAATGTTCCGAAAACTCTAGATCTCAAATCATCTTCCGAACAGATATTTTCCGAAAATTGACGTTGGTTGTCCCTGCATTATAGCTATTAATTGCTGCAAAAGCCCCATTCTCAACAAATTGGTTCAGTTTCTCTCGCTCAAAGGGGAATCGGGTCCGAAAGTCAATGTCCATTATGGAAGGTAGTTTCACACGCCGAGCTTTTTTAAAGGCTACAGTCTCTCTTTGAAAGTGAAATACTGAAATTTAACGGTAGACTCGACAGAAATTGCAAACGGATGAATTGGTATATTGCATACTCACTTGACGTGAAAAAATGCTACTAAATGACATTCGTGCAAGTGCAATACTGTGAGAAAAATGTCTTCGGGGCCTGTTTTTTTGCGTGTGAACACATTTTTCTGCCTTATCTTATCGCGACGGAGAATTTCGCACTAAAAAGAAATATTAACTGCACTGTAACTCTACGGTGGTTTCCGAAGTTTTTTAATTTCGTGGTCGATGATTTTGCTACGCGTCGGTAATCGCAACTTTTATATTGCGAACAGTAGCAGCGCTTTCCCAAAAAGAATGAAAATGGCCATAAAAGGAGCAAAAATGCGTGTCATTGTCAGCTCAAACATGCAAACCAAAGGGTTGGCTATGCTCTTGTGTCGGCTATATTCTTGTTAAAGAGCCGGCGCGAGATTTTAAAGCCAATCAGAAGGGATCAGTACGGAGTGAACTCAACAAATATGCCTGCTCCTGAAGTATGGGTATTCACAGCTCAGTTGGTAGAGTACTGCCGCGCTTGGCGCAGAGGCTCCCTGGGTTGGAGTCCTATTGAAGCCTTGAATGATTGTTATTTTCTTCTTCTTTACGCTCAATTTGCTTCAACTGCGATTACAACTGCGGTGATCAAATCTTCATTTTAAGGATTGATCAGTTGATTAGTGCGCGACCTACGGTGCACGAGGCGTGTCCCGAGATCGATCCCCGGTGACATCACATCCTAGTTTCAACTTCTCTCCTTTCCGTGTAGCTTTGACTAGCTTTAAATACCCCTCAAACGGAGCATTGATGGACAGAAGGGAGGAGGGGAGAGTAAAATGAGCGCACTGTCGACCTCAAGTTTCATCAGTTATTACTGTTACGAGTTATGGACATGAAATATGGCTGCTTTACTTTTACCTTTATTGAGATTTGTAGCTCCGCAGTTCACGTTAGGTTCTTTTCTAAGTTGTGTACGCAGTTGAGTGAAACCGGCCAGAAGGCTTTTAAAGAAAATTTAGGAAGACACTCCGGTTCACATCTCTTCTGATCCCGTTAGATCTCTTAAATTTTGCTTCGATCTGTTGTGACGTAGGTTTCTACTGAATGGTGCTGAAAAATGCGAGCCACCAAACAAGAGAGAGCCAATGCTACCAGCTAAAGGTAATTTTTTTCCTCAATATTTTGTTTCAGCATAAGCATACATGTAAATTATACAACCGGATCAAAAAGTATCATGGTAAAGTCCACCATAAAAATATAAATGGCAGGTATTATTGCAGCTAATCCATTTAGTTTCAACTGTTGAAAAAACTGCAAAACTGCCAAAAGCAGGATAGCTGTTACAAACCGCCGTGGATGAGAGTTTTCTTAGTGATAAGTTTTTTAGGTTTGTAACCGTTTTTTATCTCAAATAAAACATTCAAACATCGAAACAGAAAGATTTGCTTCGATTTGCGCTATATAACCGTGCTCCAAAATGTGAGGGTATGCCTCCAAAAAGTTTAGTTCTGGAAAAATTAAAAATAAGTGGAACTGTTGCAAAAGCACACTAAAAAATTTAAAGTAACAGCAAAATCGGTTGACCAAATAGGCTATCTCCGATGACTATTTTATACTGAATCTGATGGGCTTCTTCAAACTTGGGTTCTTCATGGAAAAACGATCGTAGTTTGATTGTGTATGTGGAGAAAACTTATCCCTGCTTGAATTTTCACTCGCCTACCCCAGCTACGCTTGGTACTCCAATGTTTCGTACATTTCGGTACAAAACCTGGCGAAATGATTACATGAAAAGCAAAAAGGGTTGACTCGTCTAGAAAGGTGAGCCGTCTAGCCGGGTAACCCTAATTTGTGATGGTAGGTTCACTCTCCTTACTGGGCCAACTTTTCTCCATATAAACACTTTGGTTCGCTCATCCAGGTCAACTCGGTCAAGACCAGACAATCAGAACATGCGTAAGCGCTGTTTTAGACAATCGGAGCATGCGCGAGCATTGTTGGCTCGGGCAAAGAGGTTAACTTTCTTTCAAGCAAACGCTCGCTTAAGTTGGCTCGGCTGAGAGATTGACCCCTCTTTACTGGGACAAACTTTTCTTCAATAATCTGGGCCTTACCTATTAACTATTGTTTTTAGAAACTGGTACAAACGCGTGCAAAAATACAGCCGTGGTTAAATCTGAGAGAAGATACGACTGCAGCTCGGAACACGAGACCAGCAATGATCTGGAAGGCGAAGTTCACCAAGTGAAAGAAAAAGAGCAAAACGACGCTTGCGATATCCATGATAGTTTGTTCCAGTATGCCCTACTAGAAAAAGCGGAAAAAGGAGAATTCAACGACAGCCGGAGCGATAAGCCGAAGATTTTAGTACTTCGGAGGCCATGTTCGGTCGTTCCGATCAGCCGAAGCCGAGCAGGATTCCCGGATCCGAGAACAGACATCTTTGTTGAGTTGCAAGTGCGTAAAAGCCAGAACGTTGCCAATGTAAGCAGTGAGAAGCTGGGCCGTGGTAGCCAGCACGTGATGCATCACGTGACTGTGGATGTGAGGCACAGTGCAACGAAGGAAAGTGCAAGAGACTGGGAATCAAAGTACGTTAAGCGCGTGAGCGGAAAGATTGGTTACTGGTTTCGATTCTACGAACCAAACTGCGAACTGCTGATTATGTTTACCCTTTATGGCAAGCCTCAGGTGATCATCAAGCCCGAAACGAATTTGAAGAGGGCAGCTTTTGAGGTCCTAGATCACGTCACTGTAGTTGTAGAAACCTCTACCTGGAAATTGCCGCTTTCAAGAGGGGCCGAGGCAGAAAAAGATTGTCGTAATCTCAAAGTGCCACTTACCATACAAGTTCCACTTGTGTCCCTGACGCGCGAACAAACCAGGCTGTGCAAGATTATGAACGACCTCCACAAGCTTTGCGACAATGGAGACTGGGTTAAGTTCGATAAAGAATGCGCAAGTCTCCAGCGTTACTCCTCCATCCCCGATTTTAAAGTGGCGATTTTGCTGGAGAAAGCCATTGCTCTTCTGTACAAACACCAGCTCGAGGAAGCTGAAACAACAGCATTAGAAGCGCTCGAGGTCGCCTCCAAAGCCAAGAATCATCAGCTGCTGGCTGGCAGAGCTTACTACTACCTTGCGCATGTTTATCGAAGAGAACGTAAGCTGGGAAAGGCGGTGCAGTGCATCGATCTGTCCAAACAGAATCTCCATCTTATGGATGTCTGCCTTGATCAAAGCTTCATGGCTTACGAGGAGGGCAATGTCATGAAGGAATTCATCTCGAGCGGCGCTTATTTGAGAAAGAAGCTTGTTCTTCGAGCAAAGCAATGTTTCGAGCGATGCCTTGATCTCTGCAGAAGGCTCGATAAATCCGACAGTTCTGCTATTCCTGCTACGCACAGTTTTGCCCTTATCAAGATCGCCATGCTTTTGCTTGACTGTGGGAGCAGTTCAGGGCGAGAAAGGTGCGTCACAGCAAGCCACATCCAAGAGGCCAACCGTTTCCTAAATTTGATAGAAAGGCGCGGCTTGGCCGAGATCACTGAGAGGAGAAAAATTCAATACCTTTTGGCTTGCTCTGACTTGCATTATCGCATATCCAACTATCACATGGCGATTTATTATGCAGAGGAAGCTCTAAAGAAGGCCAAGGAATTTGGATTCGTTTTGGAAGTGCTGCCCGCCGAAAACAGACTTAGCCACCTCTGTCAGATGCTAGTACCAACTGTCTTGTAGTCTATAGAATTTGTAAAATTATTACGCTTTGCATACAGCAATCTTCTTGACTGTATTAGTGAAGGAAATGTCAATTCAATTTCAAGTTTGCAACAGAACGACCATTCAAGATCTCCAAGATCCGTAACTATACAAGAAATGCTAAATAGTTATTTTAACTTTAGAAGCGAGTGTCAGTTACTTTGTATATATAACATGTACGAAAGTCAGGAAACCCTGATAACCTCATTTTATACTTTTGCCCTGCTGCACTAAGTTTTTTGTTATACTTTTAATAAACAAATCCCTTAAAAATAGTTTAAGCCAAAGCAGGGCACGAAATGTAATGACGTCAAATGTATGTCTTGTACACTGGGTAACGTAATGTCGAATGGCCCCACCATCTTGAATCCTATCAGCAATGTTATCAAGTAACAGACATTTTTAATACAAATCTAAATAATAAAATTGTGACAGAAAACGTTCCAATATGCAGTTTTGCTTTAAGAGTTAAACACGAGGTGTTTTTCCCCCTCACTGTTTTTAGGTGAGAGCATTATCTTATTTATAAGATAAGATAAGTCTGAAGTTACATGGGGTGACAGAGTGTTACAAAGGTTACAGAGGGTTACTGGGGATTTCGAAAGAAAATGGAACTCGAATCCTAACTTAAACATCCAGCTTCAATCCTAACTCGAAATCCAACTCAAAATCCTAACTCGGCAAATAGGTACTATCTTTCCACACTTTTGTTATACTTTGAAATGGTCGGCATGCAGGAATTTTACCTCCCGTGTTGAAAAGCCGTTTTCTCTCTTTCCTTTCTTTCTAACAAACGCGTGTGGAAAATGTTGTGGAAGATTCTTCCCTTTTTCTTTGAATCGAGCAAATGCTGTTTGGGGTCAAAAAGACGGTGTGTTCCCTATCAGTATTCCTGTTTATTGATTTTGTGTGGTATTAGCTCTTTTGATCAAGACTTTTTTGTGATGACGGTACCTATAGAAAGACCAGGAATTTCAGTTTTGTGACTGACTACTTTTGTTCGCACGGCATGGACAGGAGATGGGATGTGTATGGCATAGGTACAAGTAATGAAATAATAAGGAATTGGTTAAGTTAAATCTGTATTTCAATGAGCTATAATTGATTTTTTTGGTAAGTAAACTTTGAAATGCTCGCTGAAATGAGTTAGAATATCCTTTCTTTCTTACTATTTATTTCTAAAAAGAAAAAAGAAAAATTGAAAGAAAAATAGATCTGGACGAAGAAACCCACATCAATTATCCACCTTCAAACTTCTCGGCAGCGCGTCGGTGCTTTTATCTTTTAAAATGCTGACAGACATTTTGTCCCCTCTTTTTTCTATTTTGTTTCAAAAACAAAAGGCGAGATCGTTTATAACATCAATGCATGCATATTATGTGTTTTCCTTAACCTTGCCTACACAAACATAATTATGAAAGGTTTGAACCCAGGAGTCATTTCAAAAGTACCGCGGTAGGTTGAGTTTGATCGTCCGGGTGAACGTAATCCTAAATAGGACTGTTGCTGTTGACGGTGACTGACTTTTTAACAGCCTTAGTCATCTTAAGAGAGGCAAAGTGAGTTGCAACCTCGTTCCCAGGGTTCTCTCTCTTGCTTCGAGAAAGAACCCTGGTTGCGGCTGGTCACGTGGCTCCCAAAATTTGGGAGCCAAAAATAAAGAAGGGGAAGAAGACTAAATAAGTGTCGCTATGACAATAGTTACTCTGTCGGGGTCCGAGAGGAGTTTGCCGCCTCGTTTATTATCAACTGATGGCGCGGGTTGTCAACAACACCCGAAAAAAGTGTATAGCATAATGGAAGAGAGAGAACGCTGGGAACGAGGTAAGCCATTCCGTTGTAAAATACTCTTTTTTAAAGATTATTATGTTATTCACGTAAACCTGAATTTTGCAGTATCTTTTTCTTTTCATGAACTGCACGTGCGGAGTATGCAAATTTACCAAAATCTGGTTTTGCACGTGCAAATCGACGAGAGTTTTCGTATCCTGTCGTCAGGATGGCGAGCAAATGTTTTTTTCAAGTACAAATTCTCGGAACAAATAACTTGTTTTGCCTTCAAAACAATGTTTTCGTAACTCTCTTGAACGCAACTCAGAAACTCAAGCGCCATTTTGAAGCAAGAATATTCTCCCTACCCCAGATGGTATTCATCGTCCAGTCAAAATTTATTTGAGGACCTTCCCCCTCTGCGCAATTTATTGACACACATTTCCACGTGACCAGCCGCAACCAGGGTTCTTTTTCGAAGCAAGAGAGAGAACCCTGGGAACGAGGTTGAGTGAGTTGTATAACGTCAGTTGATGGTATTATACTTTGGTTAGGCCAATTGGTCAATTGCGTCGCGATTTCGTTGACGTCACCATTTCTCGTCGTTCGTTTGTGTTCGGTCAGTTGCGTGCTAAGGTTTAATCTGGTAAGCACATAAGGGCCTGTTTACATAAAGGTGGGTGAGGGGGGGGGGGGGGGGGCAGGTAGGTGAGGTAACACGTGGCGGGTTACCCCACCTAACATGTAAACGTGATCACATTAAAATGAGAGATTATATAGACGGGCGGTATTCAGTTTTTAATAACATCAGTTATGTGTCCTTATAAGCCCCTTTTTTTCCGGATACAGTTTCCGTACACACGTATCCGGCGAATTCGGCATACGAGTCCGCAACTTTTTTAATCCGCTCTCCAGAGTGGAAATTTTTGAATACGCTTTAATTCCGGAATCGTGTGGATCGGCTAAATCTAGATATTTTTTATCCGGTGACGTAACAAGACCGAGCCCAGTTCTTTACTGTGAATACTGTATTCAAGATGGCAACCTCCTGCTCTGTTTTCGATATTCCCAGTCCTGGGTACTAGAGTGAATCTGGACACGTGTCGATGCGCGTGGACGGGCAAATTCGATTTGAATAGGGATACGTGTGGGCATGGAAATTTTTTAAACCGGAAAGAAAATGTTGCGGATTAGAAAAATATCCGGATACGTGTGGACGCGATCTTATTGACGAAATCGCAGATTTGATCAAACAAGTATATCTCCCATGCATAATATCAAACGTTACAAACAACACAAATAAATGAACTTTGAAAAATTGTTGGACTAACAAGTTTTCAAAAACCCCAAGTGCAATTTTAGTCAACTTCAAGTTTGTTCATCCGTTTGCCCCATGTAACGGAATACAAGACAGTTCTGGATTGTGGATTCCTCGCAGTGGATTCTGGATTCCCGGTACTGTATTCCAGTCTTTGTCAGAGTAACTTGGGTTTTGGATTTCAATCGTTAGAGGGATTCCGGATACCTTGAGCTGTTTTCCGGATTCCAAAGCCCAAGATTCCGGATTCCCCAAGCAAAATTTTTTAGGTATTGGCATAATGAATAACAATTTTCCTACAATGTGAACGGTAGCCGACTACTACAGCCTTCCTCGCTTGAGATGCTTCGTGCCTCCCTAGAGGAGAAAGGCAAGGAGAGACGGTCTTATCCGCAGGCGATCCTTGCGCCGCGAGCAATGTCGAAAATTCGTCGTGGTGCCTGGCTACGAGGCAAGGTTGTAAACTAGATCCAGTTGTATATAACATCTTTCATCTGCTTTAGGTTTCTTTCACGAACAAGCAAGAAGCGACCGAGATAAATATGTCAAGATCTACTGGGAGAACATTCTGCCAAGTAAGATACAGTGTAGTGAATCATACTGACGTTGTGTTAAGCAATAGTAACAGACAGCAAACCAGGGGCGGGAGAGCGTGAATTTTTAAGGTATACGCACGCAGGGAAGAAAAGTTTAAGCTCCAAAGGCGGCCCAACCTACGGGTCTCCCCTAGAAAATGTTTAAATTTTGCTTCTCGTAAATGCGATTTCCAGCGTTTTCCGAGGGACATTTTCAGTCAATGAATACGCAGGAAAATGCACTAGTTAGTTGTTCATTTTACCCATCTCTGTAAAAAAGAGACCATTGACACCATCAGAATTATAGTATAATAAAACAACAAAGAAAATACTGACATAAACACATCAATATAGAGCGACAAATGTATCAGTCATCCCGATTTAAAAACAAAAAATATGCTTTTTCAGGAAATAAGAAGTATGGTTTTTCCCCATGTTTCAGCGTATGTGCGTATATGGACGCTACGCTCCTGCAAACAGTTGTGGCAAACTGAAAAGCTAAATAGCTAAAAAGGTCTATTTTTTTTATTTGATCACAAGACGATTCATCCATTAGCTTTCAGCTAAGTCAATTGAAGATATTGGTTTGTTTATACTAGTACTTTGGGGGTTTGAAATATCTGGGATATCTTTAGCTTTCAAACAATGTTTTTTTTCAAGGTGTGCAGATACCTTTTTTTGGCATCTTTCAAACATCAATCTCATGATGGTCTCTTTATTTCGAATTATTTTAAAATGCATTAAATTGGTTCAAATTTTAGCATATCAACAGTCGATGGGGTAATATTCTACCAGCACCTTCACAGTTAAATGTGCGCAAATATGTCTTTACAAGAAATACCTTAAGCCAAGTAAGTGTGTTATCTACTCTTAAATTTCGTTTTATTATAGAGTTCAAAGACAGTTTGAAAAATATTCGTGGCAGACTCTGGATAATTGGGCGTGTCCAACGATTGTTAGTCCCTCGTGCATAATGATAGAAGGGCATTCACCAAAAACGGCAAACCGACCATCGTAGCCATTTGAAACGAGAACATGGAATTTGGATCACCGAATAGCCTTCTAAGTACCAGAGACGCAGACGAAATCACTGCTCTATACCAATGCAGAGGTGAGTAGTTATCTTTTAAATTACCATATTTCGGTCCAGTTGGCGCTCAAAGGAGTGCATAAGCAAAAGAGAGAGTGTTACTTGAGGTGTATACGAATCATGCATTGTTGTTGTTTATTTTTTAATGTTAGAACTTACAAATGGTTGATCTTCCTGGTCTGGATGGACTCCCTGTGACGAGAAGTGCTATCGCACACGTGAGAAATTCTGCATTAATTCAGGAAACCAACAAGCTTGTAATGGAAACGTTAATGTTTACGGCGTAGAAAAACAGAGGATAAAGTGTCCATCTTCTATATGCCCTGGTAAATAACATTTTCTAACAAACAACTAACTTCTGATATAATTGTCATGATTTCCTCTTATTTTTGAGGCTGTCCGAGAAGTATAGAGTTTATACAGCCAAAGATCATCCTTACTGTGTTCTTCTGAGAAAACAAACAAATAAACAAACAACTATCAAAAAGTTTACGGTCCTTGATATTTTCGAAAACGCTTAAGCCTTCGGTCCACACGTTAACGGTGTTTCGGGTACCAAAAATGCAGGTTCGTGGAAATGCTCCCCAGAGTTTAATGGACCCGCCGGTTTATCCTTTTGGTGTGGACGGAAGAAAACGGAGGTTTTCGAATACGATGATGTCATACATTCATACAGCGCATGCCTTGTATGGTATCCTTTCGTTTTTCCATTGTTTCAGCGTTTCTGTTTGGACGGGCGAAAATGATTTTTCGAAAACGGAAAAAATGTCCGTTTTCTAAAAT
The DNA here is from genome assembly GCF_958299795.1 of Porites lutea. Taxonomy (NCBI): domain Eukaryota; kingdom Metazoa; phylum Cnidaria; class Anthozoa; order Scleractinia; family Poritidae; genus Porites; species Porites lutea. Next base: position 3,797,623 of record NC_133208.1, on the reverse strand, counting down.
ATCCGGATGCGTGTGAACGAGACCAAATATAAAATTGAGGAAAATGCTTATGCAGGGGGCAAGGAGGTAAACAAAATGTATTATGGGTAATATGAAAATGGTGAATAAAATGACAAAGGGCCCAGTCAAACGTAAATAACTCATCGAGCAAACGCTAACTTGACATTCTGTTACCTTATATAGCTCCTATCGACGGTCATTGGGGTCGTTGGTCGAATTGGAGCCCTTGCAGTAAAACTTGCAACGATGGCGTCAATACTCGATTTCGAAGATGCAACAACCCACCACCGGGACATAATGGAAAACAGTGCCCAGGGTCTTCAACCGAGGAGGGAATGTGTATCTTGAAGCGTTGCAATCTTGGTGAGAGTCAAATACCGTGACGTTAGTGGCCTGTTTGAGGTGAGCCAGTACGGCTAGTCGGGCTGGCCCTCTTCATTATATTGACCTAGATCGCTCGGCTAATGCCTTGTTTTCTAAGAAATTGTCGTTGTGTTTATTTTAAGACGGCAAGCTGGCCCAGCTTGCCAAGGTCCCGGTTGTTCGAGCCAGGATCTCGACAAGCCGGCTAGCCTGCCTCCTCATATAATCGCGACGAAAACTTAAAGAGGAGACAAGGCATGAGCTGAGCCAGCCCAGTATCGTACGTTTGGGCAAGCACGGCTCACTTCATATAACTAGGCCCTAAATTGTATTTCAGTGGCGGATCCAGGGGAGGGGCCCGGGGGGCCCGCCCCCTCCCCCCCTTATTTTTAGACCAAAATTAGGCCCGAAGGGCCGAAAAAAATTTTTTTGAGGCCAGGCCACCCCCTTATCTCATGGTCTGGATGACCGCCCCACCCCCTTATCTGAAGGTCTGGATTCGCCATTGTATTTTGCCTTTGTTTCAAACTCATTAACATTTGTGTTTTGGTATGGGCGGGTACATGGAGACCGAACGTCGTTTTCCTCGCCCGTTTACTACTAACGAGCTCAAGAAACCAGGGCGAAGACTACGGAAATGAGAAAATAGCAAAATGCAACAGGCTTAATAAGCAAAACAAAAACTCTGAACTTGCAGCAGGGCTTTTTGACAGATTTCTTTACCGTCATCACACGACTAACGTTGCCAATCGTCTTCGGAGTGGCAACTCAGCGATCCTGGCTTTCTAAGATCTGTCGATTGATAAAGGTGGTTTCGCTTAGTTCGAAATTTTAATTCTGTTGCAGTATGGCAGTAAGTGTGAACTTACTGCCATACTGCAACAGAATTAAAATTTGAACTAAGAAAACACTTCAATCGCCAGTTTAAAAAGCCTGTTTTGGCACGGGTTATTCTCGAAACATCTTTTCATATGATGTGGGTAATCTTTTTGGATGTTACGATTGCTTTTTAAAACATTGTCCCAAGTGGCCAAGAGGGTCTTGGATTCAGGATTGTTTGTCAGTGGAACTTGGATTCCAATCGTTAGTGGGATTGCGGATTCCTTAGCTGTATTCCGGATTCCAATGCAAAAATTCCCCGGATTCCGGAATCCGAATTCCCTTACATGGGGTGAAAAACAAGTAGATAAATAAACAAGTAAATAAATAATGACCGCGTGATATTTATAATAGCCGAGCTCCACGAGTGGGAAGCGCGCGCGAGCGGCGCCCCATAGCTAAGTAAATCTACCCATACCAGAAAATTTTACAGCGTGCCATTTATTTACCCGAGTGTTCTTCCATCG
>NC_133208.1:3713414-3793414 GCF_958299795.1 Porites lutea | reverse complement strand
CTACTACTACTACTACTACTACTACTACTACTACTACTACTACTACTACTACTACTACTACTAGGACCTACTACTACGACTTTACCACTACCACTACTACAACTACAACTACCACTACTACTATTTTTTCCACTTTGTTTTCCCAAAATATTTGAATGAATTTGCTTTACAATATTATTGGATCCAATTAAACGAGACCTTATGATTGAGATATATAAACATGCAGGAGAACTAGATCATTACAGTGATTCTACTTAAGCCGTGAACTAGGTAGTAGAATGCCACGTACTATTATGCACTAATCCTAGTGTCTTCTTTTGTTTATTTGTAGTTATTTTGCTTTACTTGTTATTATTAACTGTTTCACGGGTCAAGTAAAATCGCTCTCTAAGATTTGCGAATCTGCTCACCCTCTCATCCCCTTATCCAAGATATTTCCTGGCTAAATAATTGCCGTTAACGTTAGTTTAGGGGAGGGGTCGGTGGGAAGTTTCCCAGTTGTAAAATTACATCGATCCAAACAGGATATTACCTTTACGTACGTGGAGTCTTCAGGAACAAGACCAGGCAACAGAGTTGAGTTAGTGAGTCCGTGGCGGTCGGGGCTGCCTGGCGGACAGTGCTTGAAGTTTTACTACACGATGTATGGCAAAAACATGGGAAGTCTGGCCGTCAAATTGACGTTATGTGACGGAAGGATTTGGTACATTTTTTACAAGCAGGGAGATCAAGGCAAAGATTGGAAAAAGGGGATATGGAACATAGATCCTCCGACAGGTTTACGTTACAGGGTAAGTAGATAAGGGAATAGGGAACATAGATCCTCCGACGGGTTTACGTTACAGGGTAAGTAGATAAGGGAATGGGAGCATAGATCCTCCGACGGGTTTACGTTACAGGGTAAGTTGATGAGGGAATGGGGAACATAGATCCTCCGACGGGTTTACGTTACAGGGTAAGTAGATGAGAGAATGGGGAACATAGATCCTCCGACGGGTTTACGTTACAGGGTAAGTAGATAAGGGAATGGAGACCATAGAGCCTTCGACATGTTTAAGTTACAAGGTAAGTTGATAAGCGAATTGGGAACATAGATCCTCCGATCTCCGTAGCTGTGGATAATCGATCGAGATCTGATTATAATAAGCCAAAATGAGGAGACAATTGACCATAACGTGCTTAATTTAGACATGCTCGAGGAATAATCGGATTTAACGCTTTTAGATTTGAATATCCCTTTGGTTATGAAAAAAGCCAGCAGTTTTAGAGGGACTTATCATTGGGAAAAAACCCTATGTGGTGACGAGCTCTCATTCTCAATATCCCTTCCTTTCCAAATCAAAATTAGCTTAGTCTCTAGAACACCGAGTCTAATTTTTTTTTGCATATTTTTCGCGGCACGAAAAGCTACTCGGTATAGTCTGAACATAACCTAAAACTACAACCACCGAAGCTAACCAAAAATATTTGCTTTTATCGATTAATTATATGAAGTCATCGTAGGGGCCTGTTACATGGAGGTGAGGGACCCGAAGTAGGTGAGGTAACCCGCTTAGGTAGGGCAACCCGCCTATCCATATAATCTCTCCTTTTAATTTAAGCACGTTTTCATGATAAGTGGGGTGACCATATGGGAGATTATATGGACAGGCGGTTACCCCACCTACCTGGGGTACCCCACCTCGATGTAAACAGGCCCTTAGAAAAACATATATACAAAAATGAATCTTGTATTGTCCCCGAATGAGTGGCTATGACTATTTTCTGTTCTTTTGCAGGTTGCCAAGATGGCTACCATACCTGCCATATCTGGGCCGCAAAAGGAGATTGCACGAAGAACAAGGCTTGGATGACTAAAAACTGCCAAAGAAGCTGTCGCGTTTGCAGAGGTGTGTAAAATTGTTTAGACACTAGTAGCAGAGGCGTGGCAACAGTTTGTTAAATTTATGAAATATGGTTTCACCTGAGGTCAAAAGTGTTGAGACCTTTCCAGTGAAATTACTAAAACTAGCGACCCCTCCCCTCCCACCCCAAACAAAGTTGGATTTGGAGCAAAATGGGTGAAAATGAGTGCTTTTTTTGGCCACAACATTGCTAGGGAAAGTGGGCAGACGACGGGATGATCCCGAAGCCGAACAACAAATTGTCCTTAGGAGCAGGGTCCAACGTAACAATTGCTTCGACGGGCTTTTTCACACAGTCCCAAGTTCTATTGTCCTCCATTGTATGCCTTGTTCCTAGTGTCATTAATCCGCAAGCGGCCTTTCGGGTCACGTTGTCCGAGGGTCAGGTAAAGGAATCCTGGATAGTTTGGAGTCTTGATTCCCTGGCGATAGATTCCGCATTCTTTGTCTATGGAACTTGTATCCTCGATTCCAATCGTTAGCTGCATTCCGGAATCCTTGAGCTGTATTCTGGATTCCAGAGCCTAGGATTTCGAATTCCACGAGCAAAGATTTTCCGAGCTCTATCAGTGCCATTGATATCTTGTCTACTTTTCTTAGAGCTAATAGACTAGAGATTCTGGATCGAATCATTTTTACATGAATTCATGTCAATGAGTCTTATAGTCATGTTACACGGGACGATTTGCAACGCCGATTTTTTTTGAAGCAAGAGCGTCTGAATCGATCTTTCCCGCAAAATCTGGCCTTTGTTTATTACAAGTACGATGTGTAGTATGTTAATTTCACAATAAGAAAATATTCTTATTTTTTGTAGGTAGATTTATGATCTTCAGGACAGAAGAATTTGTCAGACATAAAGCTGGGATGCCTGTGTGGATACTATTTTCATTAAACGTTATTACAAGTCACAAATACCATAATTGAAATGAAACACAATTACAATAAATCAGTTAATTTACATCATTGTTTGTAAATGGTCACTACTGCAACTGCGAAGCGCCCGATTTACAGCTTTCTAAGGCATTATACAAATATTTACTTCCGTTTCAGTGGGTTCTAGTCCTCGCTCCTACCCATTTACTTCTGCACGGAAGACATAACCTCCCACGCAGACCTGGTTCTTAGGGGTTCTTCACGCGTTCCTGTCTCACTAGCAGACTGGAATTAGAAAATTTAACTTTGCACTATATCAAGAAATGATCAGCCTTGGAATTGCAATATTGCTACAAAGTTTGGTGCTTGTATCAAAAATCGCTTAATTAATTCTTTAGCTAAGGCGCCGGAGAATATGGGTTCACTCACACTCACATTCCTCATGTGCTGGTTTCATTACTCAGTTGAAATACTCGTCACTGTTAGAAGTAACATCTACTAATTATCTCACTCATAAATTGCGAAAGTTCATGAACAAGTATTACAATGAGTAATAGGCATGAATGTCTATTTACGAGTACTCGAGAAACGCGAAACGAGTACTGCAAAAGCTCGCGCGCGTGACGCCAACCGAGAGACTGGGTTCCAAAAGAAAAAGCAATATGGCGACGGTTTGTTGACCACCGTTGGAAGTAAATTGGATCCAAAGTAACTGATCTAGACTTCTGGATTTAGGATTTGAGCTTCAGCAGTTCTTTTACTTACTCGTCAACACTTGGCTTTATTTAAAACCTGAAAATTCTCGCACGTGGCGTGGCAGAAGTCGGGAAAAATCTGGCACAGGTCCTGTGAGGTATGTGAATTTAATAGCTTAACTTTAATAAGCTTAAATTCAAGGCTGTTTTGCTGGAAATGATGGTCTTATGAGCAAGTTTTATTGATAATGGGAATTGATTAAGTTTATGGCTTAAATCATCAAGTAAGTACAGGAGATCTGGTAGTAGGTACAAACTAAAGTGAAACATGAAATTTGCAGGTACAGAACACACGTCACAGGTCATTGCTCTGTTGATAAATAATGCTGCAAAGGTGTAGCATTTGATTCTTTACCTCCAACGACCAGATTGCCAGCTGAATTCACAGGAAAAGATAACGGATTCCCATTTTTGGATATTTTATGATATTTAATGAATTCCCACAAAAATCCCAAATTTGGAGGAGTGAGACAAGTCCCAATCAGGGAACTTGGTTGGAAATTCCCTGTTTAGGACTTGTCTTGGGATTTTTAAGGGTATTCTTTAAATACCCTAAAATATCCAAAAATGCGAATCTGTTATTTTTTCCTGTGGAACCTGCACTCCTGAATCCGACTTGTAATTTCGACTCCAATCTGGGGGGGGGGGGGGGGGGAGGGTACTTTAGGAATTTCTGGGTGGGGATGTGCGGCTGGGACACTGGAACCCTTAACTTATACCAGCGCTTGTTCAGCTGAATTTTGCTTCCCTATACTAGAGTAAACTCCCCAAATCCCCCCTATCCTAGAGTAGCTGTTTTCCAGAAACTATTGAGGTCACTAGCACAGTCTAGCCAAAACAAAACAAAACCTTATACCACAATCCCTAGTCTAGATAAAATCTTCAACCAACTGATCAGTTTCCTCAAAATTGATACCCTATTCTAGACCCAAACACTCTGATTTATAGATACATAGATATTCTGTGAACACCCACTTGCAGTAATAACTGAATTGTTGGGGAAGGTCATTGTCATAATTATACAATTAACCATTTACATACATTCACTGAAATTTGTAAGTTACAAAGTCATTAATTCTTCTGGTATGACCATGTTGACGTCTTGGAAGTTGGACCCTTATACTGTAATGAGATTCAATAGCGGTAGGAAAGGGGATGACGGTTCTTGAGGGGACATTTGGCGTGCAGTAGCCATAAACCGCTTACAAGCTCCTACTCTCCTATCACTAAGAGACTCCAGGCGGGCCAAGACCAAGGCTTCCATATAGTCTACCCGGCCAAAATTAATATTATTTTGAGAGCTTTCCGCTGTATATACAGAGTAAACTGCTTGAAAACCATACCCTTCACAGCGGCACATACTTATATAGCCCATATATTGCAGTGAGTCACAGAGCCACCGTAATATAAATTTGTTTAACTAAATTTCGCGATGTGTTGCCATTTTTTAAATATATCTTGAATTTTGATTGGTTATTGCCTTGTATGAAAAAAATTCACAACTTTGATGAAAAAGGTTAAAACAAACAAGATGAAAACATGTCTAAAGGCCTGTTTACATGGAGGTGGGGGCCCCTGGGTAGGTGAGGTAACCCGCTTAGGTGGGGTAACCTGCCTGTCCATATACAGTTGACTCCCGATAACTCGAACCCTCGCTAACTTGAACCTCGCGCTAACTTGAAGTACCGGTAGTTTTTGTTTCCCCTCAGATAATTGCTATACAATTTTACCCTCGATAACCCTCGATTTCCTCTGGATTTCCGTCATACATTTACTGTAATTTTACCCTGGGTAACTTGAACCCTCGATAACTCGAACCTCCTGCTAACTCGAAGTACCGGTAGTTTTTGTTTCCCCTCAGATAATTTCTATAGAATTTTACCCTCGATAACTCGAACCATGTTTTTAGCCCTTAAAAGTCAGGGAAAAAAGTCTACTGGCGTCCCAAACATCGAATTGTGAACTTCCCATTGACGTGTTGTGGCATTTAATTTTTAATTTACTTGATTGGAGGCTGATGTTGTTTGTCACAAATCTAACGTGAAAAAGCTTTACTTCTGAAAACAGTAAAAAGCATGTTCTATTTAAGCAAGGTTTTGTTATGTTACGTTCTGATTTATAATCTAGAGGTATCTTTTAATTTTCACTTGATATTTCTACAATTAAATGTGATTAAAATGTTCACCATACAGTAAAAACTGTTTTTTTCCTTACTTCCGGCTATTTTTTTCGAACTCCCTATAACTCGAACCTTTTTCGATTTCCCTTGAAGATTCGAGTTATCGAATCAACTGTAAGAGTCAACTGTAATCTTTCATTTTAATATGATCACATTTACATGTTAGGTGGGGTAACCCGCCACATGTTACCTTACCTACCTGGGGTCCCCCAACTTTATGTCAACAGGCCCTTAGCCAAAGTAGGCTGCAAAACAGCCCGAATATTTAAATACAATGGGTTTTTTCTCTCACCACTTCGCGCCTTTGCAAAACCAATTATCAGAAAAAAACGACTGTTTTGCATTCTTAAAATTTTTTACAGGAACTGATCATGAGTGATTTACACCCTAATTTCCATTTGCATTTCCATGTTTCTTTTTTTTTCATTTCAGAGTTTCAGACAGTTCATGGCTAAATGTTGGCCAAAAACATGGCACACTTAAGAAAGAAATGACTGGTAACTTGGAATGAAACATATGGCAAAAATGCTTTTAAAGATATAATAAAAATCAACAAAAGCACACAAATAAATTTAGCTTAACAAATTTATTTAACTAGGAACCGTCAAATTCCACTTAACCAACACCTGCTTACGGATGCCTCATCATACATCAGACAGGAACAGTCTGCTTTGTCCCTGGGAAAAGAAAGCCCTTAAATTTTGTCTAAAGTCAACCTGCTTTATACGGACACTCCTTTAATACCAAGACTTCCTATGGTCTCTCAGTGTCCGTATTAACAGCCGTATTAAGATATTTTTCTATTGCCTTATCAACTTTAATGCTGCATGTAGCTTAAAATTACTGGATCATTTTCTATTTTTTCTTTGTTTGTTTACCTGTTTATCTGATTATTTGTACTTTCAATCAAAATGGCCTCATATGCAGTTTCCTTACAATTAATAATCAGTTAAGCTTGTATTAGTTTTCGTCTTGGGCCTGGCATGGGCTCCTGCTTTTTAAATTTTTTGTTATTGTTGTTGTTTATCTAGTAGCATAGGAAGGTAAGAAGGATGATTTTTAAAACACACATACCTAAAATCCTCTATTAAGATTCCCCCTCTAAAATAAGCCCCCCCCCACTTTTCAGAGGAGGGAATTAAAATAAGCCTCCCTCTCTATTAAGCCCCCCCCTCCTTTCCCCCGTCCACCCACCATCATCCTTATTCTTCACAATCAATCAACATGAACTGATCAGTTATGGTTTGTTGAGGCTGGAAATTCATATTGTGTTTGGTCTTCGGACACATGACCTCCAACTTCATGTGCTTAACTTTATTTTTCAACTTTATGCTCTAGTTCTCTGTGGAGAATTGTCACCATTTTCTTATTGTTAGAAAAAAGAAGTATAACGCCCAGGAACCACAAGTCTGTCCTCGAGAAGCCTTGCTCCCGTTGATGCATTTCGCTAAATTAAATAAGCCTCCCCCCCTCAAAAGTGGATAATCACTTCGCACCTAGCCTCCCTTTGAAACAGAACATTGAGGCAACATCGATGATGGCCTAAGTATAGAGTTCAAAGGGACTCTGCTGTGCACTGTTTGCAGAATCTTGGAAGACTATACAGCCAACGACCAGGCTTACTATGTTCCTCTGAGAAAAAACAAGCAACTAACAAACAAAAAGTTAAGGAGTGATATTTTTGAAAACGGCGATTTCCTCCCTTCCCTCGTTTAAGCCTTCCGTTCACTCGTAAACGGTGTTTCGGATACCAAAAACACAGGTACGTTCATGGAAATGGTCTCCAGAATGAGAACGGACGAAAAAATAGGTTTTTGAATACGATGATGTCATGCATCATACAGCGCATTCCCTGCATGGTATGCTATCGTATTTCCATTGTTTTAGCGTTTTTGTGTGGACGGGCGATAGCGAAATTTTACGAGGAACAATTTTTACGACGGGAAATCTTTGACTATTAAAAAAATTGCATTGCAAAAACAGTATTCACTGAGTGCTCCTGAAGAGGAAGACACCAGGGCCCCGCCGCACAGAATCGGCAGTTCTCGACTGAATCATCAGACCTCTTACGTTTTTCCTGTACGAATACAAATGATTCTTAGGACCCAGTTTAGAGGCAACGGAGCATTTTCAAACGTAATTGGGGCTGGCGGGGAAGGTGGGGGGCTCATCGTACACCACGCCAAGCGTATACATGTACCTCTACTGAAATAAGTGGACCACTTAAGTGATTTCATGCAACTGACTTAAGTTACGAGTGCACGTACGTGTACCCGTAGTTGGTACGGACGTTTTATGCAACCGGGCCCAGGAGTGTTTCCGTTACCTTTATAGTATTTTTATGTTCGCCGCGTTTTCAGTTATTTTCGTGTTATAGCCATAGGCCCTAGCATGAATATTTTTGGGGGTTAATTGGCGTACATGAATTTTTTTCATTTAACTTTCCCTTGCGCGAATATTCTTTTTGTAGTTCACCCACCCCCCCCCCCCCCCCATAAATTTTCTAATGGTCCGTCCCTTACTGCAAGATTTTGCACCCTCTGTTATCAAGGGAACTACTGTAGCACTATGACATATAGACAATAGTTACGCGTGATTTCAATCATAATAGCTTTCGCTCTGACATTTTAGGTCAACCATGGCATGATCTCAAGGTAGTACGTAACCCTAACGAAATGTGGCTACAATGGAAAACTTTGTTCCTAGAGGTGTCTGATGTACATCCCCCCCTCCAATGTAAGCGCGTTCGTGGTTCCAAAGACTGTGGATAACTAATATTCTCACTTAATTTCGCGAAAAACGAAAATTGCGTGATTTTTCCTGAAAATCGCGCGATTCGCGGGAAATCTAGTGCCGCGAGGATCCTGGGAACGAGAACCCAACGATGACAGTATGGAAGCTTTGATCGTCGACTGCTAAAGTGGAAAATGCTACATTTATTGGTCAAGATCTCGCAAAAAATGGACTTTCTTATGATTACTACCTTTGGAAATGTTTCGTTCCTCGTTCTGTGTCATTTTTGGACCAACTTATCTGCCGGCGTAACTGCAAGTCGCTGGAATGTTGACCACTTGTTTCGCTGTGTACGACCGTACCATTACGTTGCTTGGCTATTACAACGATGCATACAGGTAAGCTTAAACAACTGTTCAGAAAAATTCGTTGCTTTGTTTAGAAAGAAAATCTCTGGTAAGATTTCTTTACAATCCCGATACATTCATCATGTTTACATGTTTCGATTCTATATATGTACACTGTATGAAAACTGCATTTATAATGAGCTCGAATGTACTGTAAATATCGGGTTAGACGGAAATCCTACCATTCATATCTTTAGTTATTTATGTTGTCATAGCCGCCTGATCTACCTCCAGCAGCCGCTAATAATAAAATGCCGATCAAAATAGCTGTGTTGCTTTCTGTATTTGCCAGCGATTCATCAATAATCTATAATTAGGCGCATAGTTTTGTACATTCAAAGCCCTAAAACTGTTTTGTTCTTGCTTGTTTACAAATTATGACTGCGTAAAAAGGTAGTAACAAGTGTTGTAGTGTACTTTCAGTATAGCTTACGTGATGTATCTAGCCGTACAAAGGTTGATGGGATTGATTATTAAAAGCATGGCGGATTAGATTCGGAGTGTTTCTGGTGCAGCTTGATAATCCGTGTGAATCGGTTTCAATACGCGATTAAGACACGACATCTGGCGACGAGGATAGTCTTTTAGGTCAAAAAAGTTGAATTATGGCCTCTATCAAAGTGGATGATCTACTAACAAGTGTAAAACCCTTCGATCCGAACGGCGAACCGTCGAGCATTGGTAGGCGATGGCAACGATGGCTTAAAGGTTTTTCGTTATATGCCGACAGCAAGGGCCTCATCATCCAAGCAGACAAAGCCGACAATAAAGTGCAAAGAAGGGCTCTACTTTTGCATTGTGCTGGGGAACAAGTGCAAGAAATCTTCGAAACATTGGCTGATACGGGCTCAGCGGCCGAGTATGAGAAAGCTGTGAATGCGTTAAACGCATATTTCATTCCAAAGGTAAATTCGACATACCAAAATCATCTTTTCCGAAGTATGGAACAGCGTGAGGGTGAAACGGTGGCTCAGTTCGTGACAAGGTTAAGACAAGTTGTGAAAGATTGTGATTACGGTGATCAGGCGGATAATCAAATTCGAGATCAAGTTGTTCAGCGGTGTACGTCCCATGATTTAAGGCGGAAATTGCTTGAGAAAGGTGACACTTTAACCCTAGAAGTTCTACTTAAAACTGCTGCATCCTTTGAGGCTGTGCAAGCTCAGCTGGAGAGTATGAAGAGTAGAGGCGTTACTGTGAATCAAGTTCGTGACTCAAGCGAAAACAAGCATTATCATAAAGGGAAGAAGACATCGGGTGAGCCTGGAAACAAAACATGTTATCGATGCGGCAACACAGGACATTTTGGACGAGACCCTGAATGCCCCGCGAAAGGAAAAACCTGCAGGTCATGTGGTGGTGCTGATCATTTTTCTTCGCAATGCAGAAGCAAGGAGAGTAAACGTAGAGGCGATAAGAAGCCAAAAGAGAAGAGGAAAGTGAGATATATGCAGGGAGAAAATGACGACGAGGAAGATGAGTATGCGTTCACTGTAAAATCAATGTCACAGCCGGAAAAAGTTCAGGTAATTGTGGGTGGTTGTGTTGTGAAAATGGTGATTGATTCAGGGGCGAGCACTAACATTGTAGACAAAGGTCTATGGAATGACCTAAAGCAGCAGAAGATTGTCTGTGTATCCAAGAAATGTGACAAGAAGCTTTACGCGTATGGAAGCAAGGAGCCATTGAAAGTTTTGGGGACATTTTCAGCGTTGACGAAAGTAGCTGAGAGCGAGGTTCAAGCTGAATTTGTTGTCATCGATGGTGAAGGAGAAGCACTACTTGGAAGAGAAACCGCGTTGCAACTAGGTGTGTTGAAATTGTGTGTTGAAACCGCGTTGCCAGTTTATACAGTGCAATCCAAAGAAGTGATCATGTCTGATTACAAAGGAGTATTTGATGGTGTAGGCAAGTTGAAAGACTATCAGGTCAAGTTACATGTTAATCCTGATGTACCCCCAGTAGCCCAGCCAGTCAGACGTACTCCATTCAGTCTCCGTGACAAGGTGAAGAAGAAGGTTGAGGAACTTGTAAATATGGATATTATCGAGCCAGTAGAGGGCCCAACACCATGGGTTAGTCCAGTAGTGGTGGTACCGAAACAGAATGATGAAATTCGGCTATGCGTGGACATGCGTAAGGCCAATGAAGCCATAATCAGAGAACGCTACCCCATACCTACTGTCGATGAAGTACTCCAAAGCCTGAAACAAAGCACAGTGTTTAGTAAGCTTGATTTGAAGTGGGGATATCATCAGTTGGAACTCCATCCAGATTCCCGTAGCATTACTACTTTTATCACTCACTGTGGATTGTTTCAATATAAGCGCCTAATGTTTGGAATAAGTTCAGCCCCAGAAGTATATCAGCATGTTATTCAGCTAGCACTTAGTGACTGTGAGGGAGTTGCTAACATCTCTGATGACATAATTGTACATGGGACAACTACCAAGGAGCATGACGAGAGATTAAAGCGAGTCTTGGAGAAACTGAAAGAGAAGAACTTAACTTTAAATGCAGAGAAGTGCAAGTTTCACATGACCAAGCTAGTGTTTATGGGACTCATGCTAACAACCAAGGGCATCGGTCCAACTGAAGAAAAAGTGAAAGCTATTGTCGAGGCGAGAGAGCCGCAGAATGTGTCAGAAGTTAGGAGTTTCCTGGGACTTGCTAACTACAATGCACGGTTCATCCCAGATTTTGCCACAGTAACTGAACCTTTGCGTAGACTGACAAAGAAAGGTGTCTGTTTCAAGTTTGGAGGCGAGCAGAGAAAAGCTTTCAATGAGCTGAAGAGCAGATTAGCAAGTGCTGAAACCCTTGGGTATTTTAACAAAGACGCCAGGACACTAATTATAGCAGATGCAAGCCCAGTCGGTCTTGGCGCGGTACTTGTTCAAGAACAACAAGGAAGAAAGAGAGTTATCAGCTATGCCAGCAAAAGTTTGAGTGATGTGGAAAAACGGTATTCTCAGACTGAGAAAGAGGCGTTGGCAGTTGTTTGGGCATGCGAGCGTTTCCATGTGTACCTGTACGGCATTGAATTCGAACTGTACACAGATCACAAGCCATTGGAGACAATATACTCCAACAAATCAAAGCCCTGCGCCAGAATTGAGCGATGGGTTCTGAGGTTACAACCATACAGTTTCAAAGTAAAATACCTGCCAGGAGAGAAGAACATTGCAGATTCGCTATCACGCTTACTACAAGAAGAGAACCAAGCTGATTCAACGGTAGCGCACAAAGTATCAGATGTATTTGTCCGATTTGTAGCAGTAACTTCCACTCCACGGGCAATGACCACACGCGAGATTGAAGAAGCATCAGCAGAAGATGAAGAATTCTGTGAATTGCGTAACTGTATAATGAGGGGAACCTGGAGGAACGACCAGCTCAAGCAGTACATACCTGTAGCCAGTGAACTGTGTGTGATTGGCAAGCTAATCCTCCGTGGTACCAGAATTGTAATACCCAGCAAGTTGAGATCCCGAGTCCTTACGTTAGCACACGAAGGGCATCCTGGTATTGTTAGTATGAAGCAGAGGTTGCGATCAAAAGTATGGTGGCCTGGAATTGACAAAGAGGCAGAAAAATTTTGCAAAACGTGTTTTGGTTGCCAGCTAGTAAGCAGTCCTGCCCACCCTGAACCAATCAAGTCGACCCCCTTGCCACAAGGTCCTTGGCAAGACTTGGCCCTGGACTTGCTAGGTCCTTTACCGTCAGGTGACTCCGTGTTGGTCGTGGTTGATTACTTCAGCAGATATTATGAAATTGAGATTATGCGCACCACGACATCTGAGAAGATCATTGAGAGTCTGGAGAGGATCTTCATGATTCATGGTTTACCACTATCAGTAACCAGTGATAATGGTCCGCAGTTTGTTTCAAATGAGTTTGAAAAGTATTTGGAAGACTGTGGTATTGAACACAGGAAGACCACACCATTATGGCCCCAAGCGAACGGAGAAGTGGAAAGGCAGAACCGATCTCTTTTGAAAAGAATGCGGATTGCACAAGCTGAGGGCAAACAGTGGAAGGAAGAAGTTCGCAAATACCTGATTGCATACAGATCGACTCCTCACACCACCACCGGAGTGAGTCCAGCTGAACTCCTGTTTGGAAGGAAAATCCGGACCAAGTTACCTGAATTCCGCGAAGATAATGTAGCAAGTGAAGTGCGAGACAGAGACAGCGAAATGAAAGCAAAGGCTAAGTTATAGAGGCATGCAGAATATTCAGATCTAGTTCCAGGTGACAGAGTCCTATTAAAGCAAGAGCGGCAAAACAAGTTGTCGACACCATTTGCACCAGAACTGTATGACGTTGTAAGCAGAAATGGCAGCAGCATTGTTATCAAGTCTCCCGAAGGTGTTCAGTATGAAAGAAATAAAGCCCACCTTAAAAAGTATGAGGCTGAAGCTGCTGATCCTCCTGCTGTAGAGAATGCTGTTGACGCAGGACCAGACCATACAGACCTTGAGACGGATTGTGGAAAAGCAAAGATTGCTGCACCTACAAGACCTGTTCATCTTAAGAAGTTGCCAGAGAAGTTTAAAGACTTTGATATGACTTGACTTATTAGAACTGTTCGTGTTTCGCTAGGATAGTGTTGAGTTGCTTCGCTTTCTTTATTATTGAACTGTGAACTGCGTTCATCCTGGCGGAGTCGAGGTTTATACTTGGGACAACTACTAAGTTTGCTCTGATTTGTTCTTGTAGCTGTTAAGTATGTTTATGTTTCCCATGTGTTGTTGCAAAAAAAGGGAGGGATGTAGTGTACTTTCAGTATAGCTTACGTGATGTATCTAGCCGTACAAAGGTTGATGGGATTGATTATTAAAAGCATGGCGGATTAGATTCGGAGTGTTTCTGGTGCAGCTTGATAATCCGTGTGAATCGGTTTCAATACGCGATTAAGACACGACAAGTGTAAGCAAAAGAGATCAGCTAAAAATAGCTTCATTCAGTTCGTAGTTTTTTAAAATGTGTACTGCACTGCGGCTCGTTTTGTAAAATAAAGATCAGTGAATTTTGAAACAGTACAGTGTATATATAAAGTTGACTTGTGCAAAAGTAACCAGTTAAGTGAGGAAATATGTACAGTTTTACTAAGAATAAGCAGCGCTTCAGTTAGAAAAGGGGAATGAATGTAGTTTGTTTCCCAAATGAGCTGTGTAATTTGAGACCACACATGCAACTTTGGCAACTTTAAGCGCTCATAAAAAGTAAAGTAAGGAATAATTTTTCACTCAAGACTTTTTCAACTACTATCAAGTAATAAATAGTTGCCTTGTTTTCATTGGAATCATGGTATCCATTATGCAATGAATTCAACACTTTCTACGGTTTGTCTTTTTAGGACTATGGCATTGTACTACGAAATGATCCAAACGATCGACACAATCCCCAATTTGAAATTATAGATCGTTTTGTTTAACTAACAAAAAACAGACATTTTTAATCTAAAACTTTGGAAATGCTGAAGGATGGAAGTGGCTTACTTTGTAGAAAAAGTAGAGAAAGGTGTTTGCTTTTTCAGGCAACTTTTTGCGTGTGTCCTTGCATGATTTCCGGTACCTTTTGCTCCTGTGGAGTGATGGGCTGAATAAATTCAACTCACAAATGATGTTAAAAAAAAAGGCTACAAACACCACAAACTTTTTCCAGGTGTACACTGACAAACAACTTCTTACGCCTTCTTGAGGCTTGCAGTAATTCTAGCCTCTTGCGATAACGATTTTTGACTTCTTGGGCTTCAAAGTTCTTGCGTGCAAACCTCAAAAGTACAACACTTTCACTTCTTGCGGTGGCTTGCTTGTTCTTACGATGCACCAACTTCTTGCACCTGCATTGTTTTTGGACTGTACTGTACCTTTGAATTTGTCAGCCATTTCTTTAGAAAAAAGTTCTTTTTAAAGATGTGAACTTTCTCTGTTGTCCTTGCATCTGGGGAGTTGTTCATTTTCTTTTTTGTGCTCAACAAAAGGTATTAATCTAACCTCTACCTCTCAAATTTGAAAACGTCCAAACTCAGAGTTTTAATGTTTCTTTGCTTCTGCTGGAGTGGCATCAGGTCTCCAGGTTGTAAAATTCTGGTTGTTTTCTTCTGTTTGTTGGGAGTAGAATTGGTTAGACTACACCTGTACTTGTTTTCACTACATTGCACCTTCTTTCTTGCCACCAACTCAGATTTTTGTGTATTTCACATCCAAAATCCAATTTGCTTTGCTGCCAAACTTGCATGGGACTGATGATTATTCTCAACTCAGAAGGAATATATTTCCTCCATTAGGACTGGAACTAATAAATTTCCAAAAGACTCTGATTCAATGCCAAGTGCCTTCAAACTTTAAATGTTAATCTCAATATTTCACTATAAAAAATTGCGATAAAACATTTCTGAAAATCATTTTAAGATTAAAAAAATTGCCAAAAAGCAACGACGTTTCGACGTTAGCTGAACGTCATTATCAAGTCAAAATAAGTTAGTGATTTTTGGTCTATAAATACTAAAAAAAAAAACAACAATAGCTGATTAAAAATTGTAACGTGAGAAAATATTAAACAAAGAGTTTTGCACGTATGGAGTCCATCTGAATATTTAAATTGGGCTTAAGTTTCTTGATGAAGAGCATTTCGAATACTAAACAATCAAATTTGCTCTGGCACTTTCTTAAAACCGTGAATTGGCTTTCTCTCAAAAGGTTGTTGTTACCGTGAGCTTCTAAGAAATGTCTACCGATTGCCGAATTTTTGTGCTCAGCAATGCGTTGATGAAGGTGTCGGGCTGTGTACCCGACATAATCTGCATCGCACAGATCACATGAAAAATTGTAAACAACACACTGCTTATTAACAATTGACGGCTTGATTTCTTTGGGTCTGAGGTCTTGCCCCAATTTCTTGCTCACGAAAACTGGTTGCAAAGTAGGGCCAATCTTATGGCTAAGATCGCGTAACTGCTTACGAACCGCATTAGCGGCCACTTGATCTTTAAAAGGAAGACTAATTCTTACTATGCTAAAAATCTCAATATTGTCATACAAATCACGTACATGTAGTTTCTTTGTTTCATGCGCTGAAGTGACTATAATGCATGGGGAGGAGGAGGCCGCTGATGAAAAATTTTTCTGTGTCAACGAGATCAAGAATGCGACATCCTAGCCTCTTTCCACATCACTGTACTCATAAACTACCGTAAAGGCTAAATTGCATTATTGCAGATTCGGCCTAGTGTTTTCCAGAATTGTTTCATCCAGTTTTTGGATAGTTTCCAGGCTTTCATTCACAGTAAATTTCAATCCCATAAGTTTTTCCTTTGATGAATCTTCCATGTGATCGGCTTGACTAAGATCCCCGTTGCACCTTCCATTGTTTTCTGCACAAAAGCTATATGGGCATTTCTAATTCTCTTTGGTTTTTCATTGTCCATAGTTTTCTTCTTGTGTTGTAATTTAGTTCTTTGAGGATACGTGTATATTGATTCAACTTGTTGTTAGCTGATCCAGTTAGTGTAGAGGACCATGTCACAAATAAATTATGTGTGTGATACAATCAAGTTCAATTTTCGCATTTTATGATTTCTTAGGTTGCGAGCAAGCTCTCCAATGTGACTGGGCTGTCATGCGACTGAGCTGTAATAATTCCTTTAATCAGCACGAAGCTGAAATGAGCGTGAGTGTAAACAAACAATGAAAAACACGTGAAAGCATGCGCCAAGGGTATTGACTCCAGGAGCAGTCAATTGATAAAAATCGGTGAAAATCGATAAATTAAATTGTTGTGTCAAATCGCTATTATTGATTTTTCATGATTTTAATGATTTATAATGGAAGTCCACCAATTTTGTTTTTTTGGCAAAAGTTAGATAGTACAGCCGAGAAAACACACCCACGAGTAACAACTGATCAACAAACATAAAAATGAGAAATGGGGACACTACAACACACACAAGTTTCTCTTTAAAACCCTTTATTTTGTACATAATAACAAAAACGTTTTGGTAATTACATTCAGTAGGCAATTATCGAGAGAAAAATACAACCTTAGATAAAGTCCGTATGACGGCGGTCTTAAAAATCACGTAAGGTTAAAATATATGACAAAAGACCCTAAATACGTACCTGGTCCTCCTTTGCACACAAAGCCGTTTCTAAAGCGGTTGTATATTGGGAATATTCGGAACCAAGCTTCTAGACTACCAACTCAATGAAGTTACGTTTTGAGCATAAACGATGATCGATGAAATAGCTCTGTATTAATTTTTATAGCATTGTGAAGATGTACAGACAGACAGCCATGATTTTTGCTTACATTTTAGGCCAAATTCACAGGAAGTTGGCATACAGGTTATTCCCAATCCCATAAGATAATCATAATCAGAAATTTTAGGCGCCTGTTCGGGCTCCTTATTTAAAATGTTGGTTGCCTGAGGGCAAGTCTTAGGAGCCTCTGTCTCCCGCCCTTCTGTTAGGCTTTGAGATTTACCGATTTTTTACCGTTTATTTCAAAAATTGTCACATAAATACATTTAAGTTTGATAATTATTTCATTTATTTAGTTTTAGCTTATTTTTAGAGGCTTTTTAGTTGTTGTGTATAGTTGCAGCTATAGTTTTCCCTCAAAGTTTTTACCCTAATATTAAGAGCAAGTAGACAGATGCCATTCAGAACAACAACAAAAAACTTTTTGCAATTTACCTAAAGACGGAGAACGGTTGATTCGGTGAAAGAAAAACTCAAAGGCAAGTTTTTGAAAAACATAGAACATGATTTGTTTACGCGCGGGCAGATGGCAGCATACATGAACTCGGACAGCTAGATGACCGGAAGTTTACTCACGAGCTGATGTATTACACTGTAAAGAAAACTATCTGCAAGTATGCCGTGAAAAAAAGCATTTAGCCTACCGTAGACAAAAGATGGTCAATGCAAACAATAATACTTGTTTTGAAGACCAGTAACAGTGAAATATCTGATAGCTTGTTCAACAGAGAAGCTGACATTTAATATTTATATCTTGATATTTATATTTTTTCCCCTGGAAAAAAACACGGTAAACAACCCCCAACTCCCTCAGAAATTGCCTTCTTTTGGACTCAGGACTTTCCTCCGGAATTTCTGTTGCCTTTCGTGGGGGATCATGGATATTTTCCGGAACTACACACTGTAGGGAGGCCATAGAGGAAAAAAAATAATTTTAAAACTCTCCAGCAAAACAACCTTCTTACAGTACAGACATACAAATGCAACTACTACAAATGCAAACTACAACTGTCTCCCTTCAGAGTGCTCATTGGCTACTGATTCATATACATTCATTTTTTGTAAACATAATTGCTCCAGAATAACATTCATGTTTAACATCTTTGTCTTTTTTGTAGGGATAAGATGCTGATAAAGGGAAATGGTAGATGTCCAGTTGAGTAGTGCATCAGATTTCAACAAGTCCATATGAGAAAGTTTGACAGGGACAGAAGGAACTATTAAATAACCTTTAAACTTCTGGTAGGTTTAACCCATAAAACCCCAATGAGCGTTGGCCCAAAGAAAAGAAATTTGGAGACCACAAGAGGCAAAGAGAACATTTGGCCTTGGTATGATTCGCACCCACATACGACCTTCAAGTTAGATCTGCTGTTGCTCTACTGATTATGCTGTGAACAAGTTTTGAGTTTGCAATTCTTCCGCTTCCTAGATTTCTGCCATTTTCGCCTTTAATGTCTTCCCCTTTTCCGTTCCATTACAGAGCACATCAACATTTTTTACCCCAATCTAAAATTATCTACGCGGACTATGGGAATCCAGGTTTCTTTGTGAACTGATTTTAATATCTAGTCAGTGGTAAATAACTGCCGACCATTGACCATTGCCTGTGCATTATATCCCGTGTGGGAGATTTGCACAGATTTAGAATTTAGAAAGATCTTAAATTGAAGCTTATGTCATTTCCGTTTTAGCATTTTTTGAGGTATCAATGTACTGTTTACCAAACTGTTATTAGCATTGAACATCTGACTTTCTATGTAGTTCATGAAGTTTGCTTGCTAGTTTTTTTGTTTAGAGAAAGAAGTAATAATATAAGTTTAAAAAATCATTTTAACATGCTTGTTTGTTAGGGCTGTAGTCGTGTTCTAGTTTTGTTGATAGGCCCTAGATTATGTCGTAAACTTGTGAGAAAGAAGTAATAATATAAGTTTAAAAAATCATTTTAACATGCTTGTTTGTTAGGGCTGTAGTCGTGTTCTAGTTTTGTTGATAGGCCCTAGATTATGTCGTAAACTTGTTTATTCGCAAAAGGTTTTAATGATTGATGGCTTGTTTAATATATTATATACGTAAGCAAACGTTAGTTACACAGTAAGCAATGCTGAGGGTGACAAAATAAAGTTAAATTATTCTGTTTTCGGTTTAAGCAGAGATAATTAAATTCAATTTATTTTCAAACAATGTTTACAGAGAAAACAAAGCAAGAACTCCAGGCTCACAGACTCCAGTTAATAGGATCGGTCTTGTAAGGAACATTTTGAATTACTGCTCATCAGTTACTGCTGCGCACAGCTCTGAGAAGGTATGTTTACACTTGTTTTCCTGGCCTTGTTTACAAGGAATGTCAGGTGCCTTTGCTTATCTTACAAATGTACCCTTCTTTGAGTGTACCATAACAACTACTGCAAGAGACTGCGACCCTCAGGGAGGTGAAATGTACAACTAACATTAGATTTCAAACAAAAACCTGCCATGTATATGATAGAACATTTTTTCTCTTAAAGAGAACAATCATTAGCCTGTATACAGATGCCCCCCTTCCCTCAGTAAAATATCGGGGAAGGGGATACATGTCTGTAGACAGACTAAACAATTTATTATCCCCTGCACTGTAGTACTTGTGGAAGAATTATATGATATCAACCAGGACCCATAAAACTGTCATTCTTGCCTTAGAATTCTCCCTTTTTTGAGCTATTTTGAAAAAAAAAAAAGCTCATGTGTCAGTGGTCTTAGAAGCGTATATATCTTTGTGGGTTTGTGGCTTTGTCTGTTCGGATGTGTGTTGCTGAGGCCAATAAGGTTGGAGGTACTACGAGTTGATTTCTAGGAACCAATGAAATTTTGGCGTCTTAAAGCGTTATGAACTAGTTAACTAAGCATTAAAACGGCTTGGGAAAGCATTCAAGGCTGTGAGTAAAACCTTTAGAAAAATGTACCTTATAGGGTCCATAAGAAGTGTTAGAGAAACATTACTGTTCAAAGTGTTAGTCCAGGTTGTTCAAAGCATTAGAAAAAGTCATTTGAAATTTCGTTTCAAAATGTCTAAAGCATTCGGCAAAGTTGTTAGATTTTTGCATTCTAGGATGTTTAATGAGTTTAGTGAAGCCTTAGAAAGTTCTTTTTATTGTTCTGTCTTATGACCTCTGAAATTATCATTGTAAGGTTATCGCTCTACACTCGTTAGATTTTCACCCAATCTGTACTTGATTAAAACTTGCAACACCTACATTTTCTCACACGTTCATGCATCTGTCGTTCAGGCTAAATTTAAATACTTAAACACAAGCATTTGAACCAAATTATATAGAAGTGAAAATTATACACCGAAAACTTGAGTAGTGTTTTGAATCAAAATATTTTGAATCAAAATATGAACGTGTCAAAATGAGGCTTCGCAAGAGGTATCATAGACAATTTTTGCTTACCTTAGCAGTATAAATGGAACACAATCAAAATACCATTGCCATGTTAATCATCAAAATGTCATATGGATCAAATTTCATGACCATTCTTGACTTTTTCACGATCAGTTGCTGAAAAAACCGGTAGTAGGGGACACCCTTTAGTGTCCGCTGCCTTTGTCGAGAGCTGGCAGTTACAGAGAGGTCTAAACAAGAAGCAATATATGGACTGTCAGCCGGGACTAAGATGAGTGGTTATTGTAGAGAGGTGGCCTTTGTGGGGAGTTGGTCGATAGTTGGAGGTTGAACTGTTTTTTTGAAACCAATAGCTTTCAAGAAGAACCTGAGAAGTCATGTCAACTACCACCACCACAAAAACTATCAAATCCTTCTTCAGTGCAACAGTTACCCTGTATGTTTTTTGTGCATAACTGAATCCTGTATGTCTGTATGCTGCTAATAATAGTAAAATAACCTAGGAAGTCTAAAATTATGATATACTCACACTTTGCTTAACCTTCGGTTGTTTCTTTTTCAGGTACAAAAAAATAACAAAGATTCGTCTTGGACAAATGTTAATGAGTGGCTCCAATATTGGAGAGGCAACTAATCTGAAGAATGTCATTGCTACAGGGAAGAGATCACTGGTCATCAGGTTGGTTTGTGGACCTTTATTGGTAATAGTGGAGCCCCATAGCTAAAAAAATGTATCCATCCGAGAGAATGAAATTTTGGTAATCACGTGACCATACACCAACAGCCCAACCATGCATCCATCTCACACTTTCTAGCTAGTTTGGGAGCCCAGTTATCCACTGACAAATTACTAGCAGGGTCAAGTTCAATTTTTTTAAAATGCGTAGGAAATAAGTTGTATTGATGAACCACACCATCAAAATTTTGATTTCACCAGGTTGTGGCAGATTGTTAGATGCATGTCTAGGAGTGGAAGTCATTACCACAGGAAAGAGATGACAAGTCACTAGGTTTGTTTGTATACCTTCATTGGTAATACTACTAGCATAGCAAAATAGAATGTAACCAGTAAACTGGGTGGCATTTTGATAAGTGACCTCTCCTGGTTAACTTGGGCATTTCTGATCATCTATAGTCACTTCTCTTAGGGTATTAAGGTCTTAAGGTCTATGAATATTAAATTATTGTCAGTATCTGAATGTTATGTGTTTATCCTTATTGAATGACGTTATTATTATTATTGTTATTATTGATGTAAATATAAATAATATTAGCTCTTGCCACCTTTCCTGGAAATCCGTTTATCACTGATTCAGGATTAAATATCACTAGTCGTGGAATAAATTTTATCCCTTGATTAGATTCTGTTCATGAAAGCACCATTAAGACTAATCTAGGAATAAACTACGTGTTAAATTTAACCCACCTAGCGAGAATGATGAACTCACTAATCGGGGGGAAAAGTTTGTCAAAAAATACTAAATGGCAGACTTACTGTTTCACAAGAAAGTTCCAACAGCAAGAAATTGACCTCTACCAACTAACAGACGAATAACTTCGCAGCAGAATGGTTTGACGGAGAGTCAATCAAATAACTAGTAGAAATCCTAAAAGACGATCTCCAAAGGCAGACGAGAAGAAACCATGCGCTTTCTAAAATTTTTTGTGTCATATAATTATTCTTTTTAGAAGCAGGCAGTCGAAAAAATTGTTAAACTGGATTTTGGCACTAATCTGGGATTAGTTAATTGTGGGATATATACTTTTTAACCGACAATTAGTTATCCAGGGAAAAAGAAATTTAACCATAGATTAACTGCTAATCAGAAGATAGATTAATCGGCTTTTCATGAACCGAGGCCTGTTTTATAAGTATTGGTTCTTAATTGGACTGATAAATAGAATATTATACAGTGGAACCTCTTCATTAAAACACCTCAGTCTATTCAAAGGACACCTCCATTCAGGGGACGCAAAATTTATACCAGGACAAAGATTCACATAATCTTTTTATCTGTCACTTCTGTTGAAGGGACACCTCTATTCAGGGCAAACGGACACTTTTTCTTAGTCCTGAACCCCAGGTTTTACCTCCATTCAGGGGACACCTTAGTACTCAGAATGTGACTGACCACAAAGAGGGTTAAAGTGTACACTGATCACAATGATTGCAGCTTTCACAACATGGAGAATAATAATCTCTCTTAAGTTAAAATAGATGTACAGCTTGTAGAGACAACAATCCAACAATTTGTTGGAGAGAAGTTAACTGTGATTTTTTATTTGGCTGCTTAAAAGATGATAACTGCAGCAGATTCCAGAACTTATAGCGTGGCTTCCATGCGCGCGCTTTGCGCGCATGGGACAGAGCCCCATACTCATAGAATAATTGATTATCTGACCTCTCTACGCCAATATCAACATAAGAATTCTCCAGACTGATCTTCATACATTTTCTTAAAAAATTAGTTGAGAGAATTTGATAAAAGATCCAATCATCAATCATCATGGATACTTTCTTCTGTCCCCAAGGTGGCCATTGTGGAGAGGTTCAACCGTATTTAATAATATACCTTGGAATTCTAAAATTATCATGTACATAATTACATGAAACTTTGCTCAACCTTCAATTCCTTTTTTTTTCATTTTCAGCCAGAAGAGAAGAACAAAGATTTGTCTTGAACAGGATTGTAGCAGATCTTCAGGTGTTTATAAGTGGCTCCAACATTAGAGGAGTAGCTGACATAAAGGAGATCATGGCCACAGGAAAGAAATCACAAGTTGTTATAATAGGTTGGTAACTTAGGAACCTTCATTGGTAATACTCTCATTGGTTACTTGCAGAATTTTAGAAAAAGATTTAGTTCTGGAGATTTGCTGACACAGGCTAGGAAGTCTTAGGGCTCTGGCTAAAATGTCAGGTTGCTGGGTATATGAAACTAGTTGGCAGGAAATTAGCCTGTGAAAAATAGACTTTTGTCCTTGCTCCTCCTGCTTGGGATGTTTTGCAAGGATCCGGAACCTCTGCGACTTAGCAACAGAAATTCTATACTGTTGATGTAAATCAATGTTTACACAATAAATCCTGTAGCCTGAAATTCATCCGATTGCTTTGAGTCGTTTTCTCCTCTCAACAACGTCTGAATCGACCGGCCGTTAATGCCGTCCAGTGACGTCACTCACTACCTGAAAACCGGGTAGTGATTTTGATTGGTTGATTGTCTAAACATTCACATAATTAACTATAATTATGAAAAATTTTGGCGGGATTGTCGCTTGATATTCAGCAGATCACATCACTGGCATTCTTTCGTTTAGTTCAAAGATTTCAATAAGCTTAATCTTTATCTTATACAGCAAAATTGCCCTTGTCTTCGAAACTGAAATGCTAAATTGAACTTCGAATGAAGAATCATTGCGGAGAGTCAGTAGGTTTTTCATTTAGAGCCGCTTTGTGGTTTCGGCGGCCGGTGATTTTGTTTACGCGAAGTTTTCTGAGATCAATGTTATAATTCGAACTTCTTGCTATCTTTACCGTCAAGTGTAATGATTCTGTCAGCTTTTCTTTCTTGTCTCCTTGTTTTATTTCTTCGTTAAGGACCAAATAGTTTCTTTTCAATCAAAGCAAATCATTGTGTTTTTGAACTAAGTGTTCCATGTGTGTGTTTCATTGCGTGATTGCGACCGAGTTTGATTATAAGAATTTAGTACAACCGGAGTTTGAACGTTAAACTTGAATTACAATCGAAAAAAATAAAGCAGTTCTGTATCATGCAGACATTTCCAAACGATATTTCTTGGTTTGCCACTTGAAAATCATGTTTACTTTTGCATTAATTAAAGCAAAGGTCTAGGAGTAGTGACATCACTGGACGGCATTAACGGCCGGTCGATTCAGACGTTACTGAGGGAGTAAACGACTCGAAGTAATCGGATGAAATTCAGGCTATAAATCCTGCTAAGTGCTTGGGTTCCAAATGCAAATTTGTTCAATTTTACTTTTCTCCTGGTCAGTTTGGTTAAGTGTTGTGTACATTTGCGAACAAGCTCCAGCAAAACTCAAATGCTTCTTGTAGAGAAGAATAATTATATTCTACAAATATTGGCTGTTTTGCTATAGATTCATAGCTAGACGTAATACGTCTAAAGCCAAGCCAATGGATGATTGCATATAAATTTATAAAGTTGCAAGAACACACGGTGCATACAGTGAGATATGAATTAAGAGGTATTAACTGTGATCTATTGTTCCACTGTAAGTCTTTACTAAAAGAAAGTGACTACTCCGTTGTCCAATCAGTGCTTATGACCAAATTCTGAACAGATTTTATGTCATCTAGTGAAGGTTATGGAATTTCTGTCGCTGAGTGGCAGACGTTCCTCCTCATGAAATGTCCCCCAGCAGCAATGAGGGAGGAGAAAGGTCTGTTTTTGCAGGCTGGGTAATTGAACAGTTATTAAACAAGTCCCTTTGGTTTTATTTTTCTTTCGTTTGCTATCAGGGTTTCTTATCAGGGTTTTCAATAAGGTTTTAAGTAGGTGGCAAAAGCTTTGGATAGGAAGAGAGAGGAAAAACTTGCACCTGTTTCTAGGGCACTCCAGGGGCATGTCCCCCGGAAAATTTTCAAAATCTAGGCCTCTTACAATACATTTCCAGCGTTCTGGAGCAAGAATTAGAGTTTCTGAACAGAACACAGACATCATTAAATTTTGGCTTTTTTATTCAGTGACAGCAGATGAATAATTTCTTATTTACCTGCGTTTATTTATTTCGTCTTGCCAATAGCTACAGTATGAACCACTGGTTGTTTTAGTAACTGTTTTAAATCATGTTGTTTGTAAAAAAAAAAAAACTGGAGTAATTTCCAATGAAAATTAGGTGGCGAGTTCACATGAAATAGCCAGCGAATTTCGCTAGCAACCGGCTCTTATTGAAAACCCTTAGTTATGCCCTTTAGAAGCCGGGGAAAATCCTGGGCCTCCTGCTCTTATTGACAGCCCTGATCTGAGGAACAGCTGGGGTATTCCCCCTAAAAGCGAGTTGTTGAGGAATTAGGTATTTCAGCCCACTGTTGTTCCACAACCCTTATTCCGGCAAAATCTTTTGATATTAAAATTAATGTGGCAATTTGTTTTGAACAGGGTGGAACAGATCTTCAGATGCATGTTCATGAGTGGCTCCAATGATGGAGGCAGCTGTGGAAACTAAAGGAGATTATTGCCACAGGAAAGAGATCATAAGTTCACAGGTTGGTTTGTGACCTTCATTGGTGTTACATATACTACTAGCGTTGCAAAGTAGAATATCATGTAGTAAATTGGTTGTCATTTTGATTAGGGATGACTCTTAGTTAAATTGGACAGTTTTACATGTACCATACATTACTCTACTTCCTCAAATTTACCAATCTCTGAATGTAATGTGTTTAACCTCAATGAGTAAAGTTATTATTATTATTGTAAATTATTAATTTTTATTACCATGGCTACAATCTGTTACAAATAGGCTCGAAGCACCAACTTATTTATTTGGCGAAAAATGTTAATAAGACATTGTGTAATTCAAGCTGCTCTAGATCTTGCCCACTAGATTTCAAGATTTTATTCAACCCTTGAAATAATAACTTTGATTGGGCAGGGTGAGATGAAAATTTTTAAAAAATTGCTTACCCTTTTGTCAAGATGTTTAAGTTTACTTAACTAGCCTGAAGTACACTGTAGTCTTGCAGGCCCACCAACTCACCCCCCCCTTCTTTTCAGCTAACATACATTGTAAATTTGACTTTACCTCAGTAAAATGTTGCTTTCCCATCAAAAGAAAATATGCTAGCCCGATGTGTTGCTCTACTTAGCCAAAATGGAGCAAAAATTAGAGTTTTTAAACAGAACACAAACATCATGTGTTTATTTATTTCGTGTTGCCAATAGCTACAGTATGATCCACTGGTTGTTTTAGTAACTGTTTTAAATCATGTTATTTGTTAAAAAAAAAAAAAAAACTGGAGTAATTTCCAATGAAAAGTAGGTGGCGAGTTCACATGAAATAGCCAGCGAATTTCGCTGGCTACCTAGTTCCACAACCCTTATTCAGGTGAAATCTTTTGGTATTAAAATTAATGTGAAAATTTGTTTTGAACAGGGTGGAACAGATCTTCAGATGCATGTTCATGAGTGGCTCCAATGATGGAGGCAGCTGTGCAAACTAAAGGGCCTTATTGCCACAGGATGGAGATCATAAGTTCGAAGGTTGGTTTGTGACCTTCATTTGTACTACTAATAGCATGGCAAAGTAGAATGTAACTTAATCATGTAGTTAATTGGTTGTCATTTTGATTAGGGATGACTCTTAGTTAAATGTACAAGTCTCTGAATGTGATCTGTTTACCCTTTTGTCAAGATGTTGTTTAAGTTTACTAGCCTGAAGTAGTCTTGCAGTCTTGCAAACATGCTAGCCCGATGAGTTGCTCTACTTAGCCAAACTATAGAGTTTTTTTGCTCACGTGGCTAGCATCTATGCAAATTTATTGGAACAAAAGAAAGTGTTTGCATAAGAAAAGAGATCTACTCCCACAGGACTGGTTTGGGACACCAACGTACATGGCTGCTGTTTTATTGTTTTGGGACACCAATATGGCCACCGTGACGTCATGTGAAAACGCTCTGTTGGACAGCACTTTTGTTTTGTCCCTGGAGAAAGAAGGCCCTTAAATTTTCTCTACATTATTCAAGCCACTTAACTTTAATGGTTCTTAGAAAATAAATGAACTGAAAAAACAGAATAATTTATTATTGTAATCTTAATGATTATAACTTGACTTAGATGGTTTAACCTGTTGCTTATGTAGGCTCATATTTTTCTCATCCAGATCAGATGCACTATGCCACCAACAGACTGGATCAAGTCTTCAACATTTAAGCTTTAGAGGTTATCTTAAGTACCGTAAGTGCTGTATAGATTGCTTTGTAATCTAGCTCTTGAGTGAACCAGATAAACAAAATGTGGCTTGCTTGTTCAAAAGACAAGTGTTAATCTTATCCAGGACGCAAAATTAAAAATGCATTTAAATGCACTTTAAAGGAGTTAACAATAAAGTGCATAAAGGGGTTGGTTGCTTTGCGCACACCCACTGCAATTTTCACATGATACAAGGCATGTGGAGATTTCTTGTGCGGGGTTTTTTGTAGCCTGAATTTCATCGGTTACTTCCAGTCGTTATTACTCCCTCAGTAACGTCTGAATCGACCGGTCATTAATGCCGTCCAGTGATGTCACTACTCCTTGACCTTTGCTTCAATTCATGCAAAAAGTAAAACACGATTTCCAAGTGGCAAACCGAGTAATATCATTTGGAAATGTCTGCATGATACAGAATTGCTTTATTTTTTCAAACTATCAACTGCATGCAGTACAACTCTGAACCGGTTGTACTGAATTCTATAATTAAACTCGGTCGCAATCACGCAATGAAATAAACACACACACGAAACACTTAGTTCAAAAACACAATGATTTGCTTTAATTGAAACGAAGCTATTTGATCCTTAACGAAGCAAAAAAAACAAGGAAACAAGAAAGAGAAGCTAACAGAATCATTACACTTGACGGTGAAAATAGCAAGAAGGTCGAATTATAACATTGATTCCAGAAAACTTCACGTAAACAAAATCACCGGCCGCCGAAACCACAAGGCAGCTCTAAATGAAAAACCTACCGACTCTCTGCAATGATTCTTCATTCGCAGTTCAATTTAGCATTTCAGTTTCGAAGACACGGGCAATTTTGCTGTTTAAGATAAAGATTAAGCTTATCGAAATGTTTGAATTACACGAAAGAATGCCAGGGATGCGATCCGCTGAATATCAAGTGACAATCCCGCTAAAATTTTTCATAATTATACATAATAATGCGAATGTTTAGACAATCAACCAATCAAAATCACTACCTGGTTTTCGGGTAGTGAGTGACATCACTGGACGGCATTAACGGCCGGTCGATTCGGACGTTGTTGAGAGGAGAAAACGTCTCGAAGCAATCGGATGAATTTCAGGCTAGGTTTTTTGTGCTATGAGGTTTCTTAATACAATCTTTCAACTGTAGAAATTAGTAAGTAAAACATACAAGGCAAAATTATCAACAGCTGATGCCTGGTATGTAGTTGAGGGCAAAATCACTTTCGTTGCTGTTGTGCAGAAATGTTGGTCTTGATTTTGAACCGAATCAGGAACACCTCAAAGAATTGAAATTAAAAAAGTGAGTTGAATCAATGTCTATTTTCAGAGCATCTGGCTTTAATAGTGTAGTTGAAAAACTTCCCTTGATTCTAACTTTTTCAGGAAAAGCAGTCTGTATTTGAAGCTCAAAAGGCAATCAAAGTCACTGTCTACACAAAATGAAGGAAAACATTTACTGTCCAAAACACTTTTATGTGTTCATACCACTTGAAACTTAATTTTAGAGTTTCAATGAACCACTGGAGCAGGTTACATGTAGCGGTTTGACATTGATTTTCTGACTGGCTTTTGAAATGATCACAGCCTTCATCTTATTTTATAAAAATGCATGTAAAAATTCAATTTTATGATCCTATTGTGCAAAGAACCACTCCGTTTAAATGTTTGGCTTGATAATTAAACATGCCTTATAGATTTTTGATTTTACTCCTGGATAAGTATTAATTTGCTTTTGATCAGCTGTTTTGCCACAGCTATGTTAAAGATATTAGCTAAGTTCTGCTATAGTTAAAAAGCAGTTTTACATCATTTTCATGTGCCAATTTTTGCAATTGCAGAGTCATTGCAAAAATTTTAAAACTGCCATATTGTCAGTGAACCGATGATATTGAAAACTTTGCTTAAAGCTCAAAATCATTGTGTCAATAAACGCGTGGAAAAGTGAAGGAAAACAAAGGAAAATTTGGCTTAAAAAGGAGAAACAACCTAGCATTAATTTTTTCCAATGTGAAGATAAATAATTCATGCATTGTGCTGGAAACTTGCATTAATATGCATTGAAGTTTCATATTACCATTCATCCAAGTCAATTTCTGGTTCAAAGAACCTTATGTATACTACAATTGTACCTAGAAAGTTGAAGGAAAAGGTTTACAACAGAAATCAATGAATTAAGTTTAGATTGTTGATGAAAAGGAAATATGCAACTCAAAGTGGCAGCCTCAACTCAACAACTCAAAAAAGTTAGCAAAAAGAATGGTTGCACTTAGCACTTTATAAAACAACAACTTTGTAAGAATTTTAAAATGGGCTGATCACTAAAATCTCATTGTTTTAACATGTAAAATTTAAAATTTGAAAACCATAACAAATTTTAAATTTTGTTGGCAATATGGTTAGAACTTTGTTCAAAGTTCTCAAGATTTTCACATGGAAGATGAAGAGATGTAAAACTGACTGTTGTTTAGATCGGACATGCAATCTACATTATGGCTTATACAGCCAGCATCACTAACTGATTGACTTGTTAGCTACCTGACGGACTAACATACTGCCTGACTGGCTTACTGTCTGGCTGATTGACTGACTTGCTGACTGACTGACTAACCGACTGGCTGACTGACTGACTAACTGACTGGCTGACTGACCAACTGGCTGACTGACCCACTGGCTGACTGGCTGTCTAACTGACTGCCTAACTAAGTGACTGACTGACTGGTTGACTAACTGGCTGCCTGACTGGCTTACTGTCTGGCTGATTGACTGACTTGCTGACTGACTGACTGACTGACTGACTGGCCGACTTGCTGACTGACTGACTAACTGACTGACTGGCTGACTGACCAACTGACCAACTGGCTGACTGGCTGTCCAACAGACTGCCTAGCTAAGTGACTGACTGACTGGTTGACTAACTGGCTGACTGACTTGCTGAATGACTTTGGACAAATATTATATTATAATATTATTATACCTTTGATTGGGTGAGGGCTTGATTTGTAACTAGATGATCATCAGACATTATTTCTAGACTTATTTTGCCAAAAAAACAAACAAACAAAGAGGAAATTTGACCAAAATCTTGGGTTAACCCCTATGTAAAAATCTCAGCATGGCAACTTTGTAATATCCAATTTTTTATAGTCTATGAGGGCGTGTTTTCTACCTCAACGATCATCAAACAGTATTTCAAGGTCCATTTGTCCAAAAACATACAAAGATGAAATTTCCATTTTTTTTTACTAAAATCGTGGGTTGACCCCTTTAAGAAAAAACAATATGGCCACTGTTTAAAATTAATATTTTTATAGTCTAGTTCGACTTGTTTTCTAACTAGATAATTGTCATACACTACGTCAAGGCCTATTTTTTTCTAAAACAAACGAAAAGGTAATTTGCAATTTTTGAACAAAATCATTGACTTACTCACTGACTGGCTGACTGGCTGACTTACTGACTTACTGACCGACTGCCGGACTGACAGACAGACTGACTGGCTAAACGATTCACTGGCCAACTGACTGATGGCTGACTGGCTGGCTGTTTGACTAGCTGATTGACTGACTGATTGACATACTGAGTGACTGATTTACTGACTTGCTGACTGACTGGCTTGTTGACTGATTGACTTGCTGACTGACTGACTGACCAACTGGCTGAATGACTGACTGGGTGATTGTCTGACTGATCGACTAGATGACTGACTAACTGACTGACTTACTGACTGACTAATTGACTGACTGGCTGACTGACTGTGGACAAAAATTTATACAGGCTGAATGATTTGTTGCAAGAAAAAACGACTTATTAATTGTTAAATTGCTAACACCTTCGATTGGCTGAGGGCTTGATTTTTAACTAGATGATTATCAGACATAATTTCTGGACTTATTTCGCCAAAAAAACAAACAAACAACAAGGAAATTTGCAGTTTTTTGACCAAAATCTTCGGTTAACCCCTATGTAAAAAAATCTCAGTATGGCAACTTTGTAATATCAATTTTTTATAGTCTAGGAGGGCTTGTTTTCTACCTCAATGATCATCAAACAATATTTCAAGGCCCATTTGTCCAAAAACTTACAAAGATGAAATTTCCATTTTTTGACCAAAATCATGGGTTGACCCCTTTGAAAATCAAATATGGCCACTGTTTAAAATCAATATTATATAGTCTAGGACGACTTGTTTTTTAACTACATAATTGTCAAACACTACTTCAAGGCCTATTTTTTCCTAAAACAAACGAAGAGGAAAATTGAATTTTTTTTACCAAAATCAAAATCAAAATCTGGCTGACTGGCTGGCTGACTGACTTACTGACTGACTGCCGGACTGACAGATAGGCTGATTGACTGAATGATTGACTGGCCAACTGGCTTTTGGGTGACTGGCTGACTGGCTGGCTGATTGACTGGCTGACTGACTGACTGATTGACATACTGAGTGACTGACTTGCTGGCTGACTAACTGACTGGCTTGTTGACTGATTGACTGACCGACTGGCTGAATGACTGACTGGCTGATTGACTGACTGATCGACTGGCTGACTGACTAACTGACTGGTTGACTAACTGACTAACTGGCTGACTGACTGACTGACTGACTGACTGCATAGCTGACTGGCTGACTGACAGTGGACAAAAATTTATACAGGCTGAATGATTTGTTGCAAGAAAAAATGACTTATTAATCGTTAAATTGCTAGAACCTTCGATTGGCTGAGGTTTGATTTTTAACTAGATGATCATCAGACATTATTTCTAGACTTATTTTGCCAAAAAAAAAAAACAAACAAACAAATAAACAAGGAGGAAATTTGCAAGTTTTGACCAAAATCTTGGGTTTACCCCTATTTAAAAAATCTCAGTTTGGCAACTTTGTAAAATCCAATTTTTTTATAGTATAGGAGGGCTTGTTTTCTACCTCAATGATCATCAAACAATATTTCAAGGCCCATTTGACCAAAAACATACAAAGATGAAATTTCCATTTTTTGACCAAAATCATGGGTTGACCCCTTTGAAAAAATCGAATATGGCCACTGTTTAAAATCAATATTTTATAGTCTAGGACGACTTGTTTTCTAACTAGATAATTGTCAAACACTGCTTTAAGGCCTATTTTTTCCTAAAATAGACGAAAAGGAAAATTGCAATTTTTGACCAAAATCATAGGTTATTCCCTTAAAAAATCCAGAATGGCGACTAGATGTGAAATCCTTTTTTGTAGTCTAGGAGGGCTTTTTTTTCTAACTAGCTGAACAATTTACCTCGTTACTTGCTGACTGCATGACATACTGATATATCTTCTTATTTACTGCTTAACTGATATATCGACGTATTGACTGAACAACTTAGTGCTTTATTGACTTTGACTTTATTTACTAACTGAATGAGTGACTTGTCTTGACTGTATAGTCTTGGTGGATCGCATGTCTGTGCTAGTTTTTTCTTGGCTTATTTACTGTGAACTTTTTGACGAATCTCAAATCTACCTTAAATTGCCTAAATTGCAAGGGGAGTGGGTACTACCTTTTGGCGCCTTGAACTATGGAATCGTTTTTTAGTCACAACCAATAAGTTTTGAAGCTGGAAGGGTGGTTAGAAGAAGAAAACGACAATTTAGGGTATTGGTTTGGCAAGCGCGAAATCGCTTCACTGTTATAAATGAACTGTGAGAATGAGCAAGGAGAATTGGCATTTTCATCATCATTTTAATTTGGGAACTAAAAGAAGTTCACAGTATCAAGAAAAAAGGTCTTGGATAACGCTTAGTGTGTAATTTGAGACTAACTTTGTCAATGATTTGTTTATATCGCAAAATGCGCCACAAAGGAGATGGTTATGAATCCTTTTTATTTCCAGTTTGCTTCAGAATCGTAGTCTTGTTTGCAGTTATCCTTGAGATAGTCACGCAAGGCGTTTGTCTCTGCGTGACGACCCCAAGAGCTACTTCAAGGAAGATTGCACCATTTTATTTCATAACAATAAAACAGTCGAGATAATTATTTTTTGGTCGATTTCGTTTCTGAAAAACACTTGTTTGTGGCTTACTTTGCGTCGAAATGCAAACTGCTTGACAAAGATAAGTTTGATTTTTACCACAAAGATTTACTAAGGGTTTATCAAAAGCAGAACTTAGCTCTCTCTCTCTCTCTATCTCTCTTGATTTAAACCAGCTAGTGCTTTAATCTGAAAATACGAGTGTTGGTGCGAGTTTGAGAAAGACCTTGAAGTGTTTCAATACAATTTTTCGGAGACCATAGCGATATTTTTCATTCGTCTTAGTGCGAATATTGTCGATGTTTTACATTCAAAAGGTTCAACAAAATTCAAACTAAAACGTACTGGTCATGGAGGTATGCATGATCCGCATTAAATTAGAAAAATTAGAAAAATTAGCATAACGTCAAAACGATGAATGTTGTACTAACGCAGATTTTTGGCCAGTTTGTAGGCTACGTTTGCCTTGAAATTTCAAGGTGTTACAGTGAATCAATCTTAATGAAAGTTTCAGACATTATTATGCACATCATGAAGATTATTTGATGAGGTTTAAAAAGAATTCTCTCAAGCAATTCTAGAGATTTACAGAGAAGCGCTAATAATCAAAATTTAGAATAAAGTTGCACTTAGATAGGTGGTGAGATAACAGCTGAGTTTTCAGGATCGCATGAAAGAAAATTCACCAAAATTTCCAAGCAGCGAATTATGATATTAAGCAGCGTAGGATTAATTCGAGTCATTTAGAACTTTTTTATTAAACAGTTTATCACGGCTATTAAATCCAAAATCATTCAGTAGCGATCACATAAGGATAAAATCACTTTTTAATATGAATGAAAAATATCGGTATGGTCTCCGAAAAACTCAATCGAAATACCTTGAAATGTTGCTTATCAGCAAATTATAATTTGCGTGGGCGAAAGTTCTCTTAATAGTGTTTTGTTTTTCCAAGTTCGCATCGACACTTGTACTTTGTTGTTGAAGGACTTCTGGTTTTCTCAAACGTAAAGGCTCGGACACAGTGAAGCATTGCGCGCAGTAAATTTACGTCGTTTTTTAGCGCTGAGATTGTTGCTTGCGATGTGTAAAGAAAAGCAATTTGTTTAATTCAATAAATCCTTAACAACATTGAATGCAACAATCGCTTGGTTGGAAAACGGTGTAAGTTAAAGATTATTTTATAGTAGCGATATAAACGCAAGCAAAACCGGTACAACTGAGTTCAGTGAGATCGTCAACAACAAAAGCATAAGCAGAAACATGGAAAGAAGGAACACACTTATTCTTTCCTTGATCATCAGTAATTCACAAAATTAAAGAACAAGCGCAGGAAGAATAAAACGAACGCGTTTGGTTTTCTTGTACTTGTGCTTTAAATGCGTGAATTACTGGTGAGAATAGAAAGAATCAGTGCGTACTTTCTCCTGTGTTTGTGTTTATTCTTGTGCTGTTACGTCCGCACTTATGCTTGTGTTTATGTCGCTGTTGTAAACAAGTCTTTACTACGCGCAATGTTTTGCTCTGTCCGGTCCTTTAGGGTGTTTATGTGGTTCACTCAAGTAGTTAGACTACAAAGTAAAGAGCACGGGTACTGAAGATAACAATACTTTATTGAAGAAATAAAACTTGTCTCTGTTGTTCATTTATTTACAATAAAAAAATATGAAAAAAAAAGTAATCTAGCCTTCCTCGCCCCTGCCGGGCTGCTTCCACTCTGCTCCGAGTCGGTGTTCATTCTTCTGTCCTCATTGAATATTCCAACTTTAAAATCCTGGTCTGTTTTATCTGATCCCTTCATTCAAGCTGGGGGCAGTTGGACACTTAGAAAATTCAGCCGTTTGTTCCCAAGTGGGGTGGGCAGCGTAGAGGAAAGTGAGAGTTTGCTCCTCATGCCCTCAGGGTCCCATTCATTTACGTCACAATACCACACCGGCCGAAAATAATTCTCAGCGAAAATATAATTTGTTTTAGTTGAAGACGCGTATCTACAAAGTCAATATATCGTGAAAATATCCAGAGACTCGGACAAGAAAAAAGAGGGTGCTAGAGAGTGTCACTCACTTTTCGAGTCAGTGTCTGTCAGAAACGAAGGCAGAGAATTGAACAAAGAATCGCGCTGGTCTGACTGACCTTCATTTCACAAACTTCACCAAAGAGCACAAGTCAATAATAATCTCTCCTCTGCGAAGCAACTAATGCTGGATTTCTCGCGCCCTATTTTAATGTTTAGTGATTAATGTTAAGGGGAAATAAGATTTTATTCTAACGCCGTTTATTATCATTTATCCTAAAATGCCGATGTGCCACGATTGAGTTTTGGTCTTACTGTTTCTTAATATCTAAATTTGCCCGCCCTATTATGAATTAGGATGCCGTTATTTAGAATCAGTGCCGAATAGATTTCGCCTTCAAATTTCGCCAAAGGGATTAGATCTAGAGCGACTTTGTAAATAAATATTTCATTTAAGTTAAATTTTGAATCCTTTTACTTCTAATAAAAATAACGGACAAATTTGCGCATTTCGAAACGAAAAAGGAAGTTACGGAAATTAGCGGAAATATATATTTTTTATCCTATAAAGTAAAATTAAATGTTAGCTGGAAAAACTTGGCTTTGATTTAGGTCTTAATTTATGCAGTTAGCCGCGATGAGTATCCGCATAATAATGAAAATTTGCCGGAATAGTAATTTGAGCCAATTTCCCTAGAGATGTTTCAGCTGTCGTGACCGGAACGGATACTTAACATCAGGTTTCCAACAAAAGACTGGAACTAGTCAAATGCGTTGTTTAAATTTAAAAAAAAAAAAAGAAAGAAAGAAAAAGCATCTTCCAGTCCTTTATGGGAAAGCCGATTTTAATGTATCAATTGAAGTCACTGCTGAATGAAATAAGCTGAAAATTTAAGGAAGATACTAAAATCTATGCTTATGATAAAACGTTGTTTATAAATTTATGCCTACAACCGATCCTAAAGCATGAAGGTCAAATTAACTTGATTTATCACAAAAGCCAAGGAAATCCACTCTATGTCCCGTTCAAAAACAGGAAATAGAGAAGACTTCCACAGCAGTCTGATTAACCAAGTTAATTTAATCGTAATAATTTGATCCTAAATTAATACGGTTTAGTTATCTAGGTTTCCGAAGGCTTAAGTAATATCAAACAAAAGTTAGTCTTTTTAAACATCAACAGCCAAGTTTGTTTGACTGTTATTTCCAGTTGACACAAAAACAACAGACAAAAAAACAACAGATGTTGATGTAATAAACCTTAGTTTTAATCAGTTTTAGATAATTCAAGCCGGAAATATGAGAATGAAATGATGATTAAGATAATAATCGAATCCTAAATTAAAATGGTTTAGTTATTTTGCTTTCCGAAGGTTTAAATAATATCAAAGAGAAGTTAGTCTAACATCAACAGCCACGTTTGTTTGACTGTTGTTTCCAGCTGACACAAAAACAACAGACAAAAAAACAACAGATGTTGATGTAATAAAACCTTAGTTCTGGTCAGTTTTAGATAATTCAAGCCGCAAATACGAGAATGAAATAATAATTAAGAGAATAATTGACTTGCATATATCCTCTGCGATTGTTTGAACGGTTATTTATTATTAGGCCTAAGCAAAAGCTTGAGATAAATGTGAAATTTTTAGGTTTAGAAGAGAACTCCACTACCAGTTGCCCCCCATTAGAGAGATTTTTATGACTATGAGTTCAATTTGATGTCACTTGTAAAAATCCACCCACGCCACACTAGTGAGATTCAGTGTCCAGTCCTCTGTCCTCGAATCCTCCATCCACTCACCTACTTCGTTAGTCACACAATGTTAGCACCCCCGTTTTTCATCCTACCGCAGTGGAACATTCTCAGACATATTGTTTGCAGGTAAGCACCTTACTGTTTTTTTGGAAAAAGGTGTGGGTAGTATTATGACAAAATGAATGAAGCCCCAAGAACATAAGAAGCAAACTCTCACCTTCCTCCACACTGTCCTCCCCACTTGAGAACAAACGGCCAAATCTTCCAAGTGCCCAACTGCCCCCAGCGTGAATTACAAGATCAGATAAAGTTTCCCAGGATTTCTCCATTGGAATATCTCAGAGGACATCGGAATTCACACCTTCTCAGAGGCAGAGCTTCCACAGCCCAGCAGGAGCGAGGTTGGCTAGATTAAACATGAACTTTCCCAAGTGATGGGCTCCTAATCTTGTGAGTGTGCCACCTTAGATCTGAAATTAAATAAGAAGCTAAAATTCTCAGTAGAAAATGCAAGCCCACTAGCACTTTAAAAACATAATAGCCCTATATTACTTGGTGTTACAGTAAAATTCCGAAAAAATTACTTATAACCCTAATTTTTTACTAGTTTTTTACCGCTAAGAAGCAAAAACCTAGAGTAAAAAAAAACAGCAACAACTAAATAACAACATGATATTTAAGCAAGGAACTTATGTAACACCAAGAAATATAGACATGCATTATAAAATAATTATCTGAACATAATTAAGAGAATGTGATGGTCACTAATAGCCTGCAGTGTTAATTATGCTGTCTTGAATAATGTTGCTAGGATGTTTGAAAGCTACTCTAAAAGTTCTTCGTGTTCTCCAATGGTAAAACCATTGCAAAGCTGCAACTGTGTAAGTTGTGAAATTAGGTGCTACTTTGTTTTCTAGATTTGCACGAGGTGACAGCTGGGGATGAAAAAACAGACCAATGATGACCTTAAACAGTATTAAATAAATATTACGTCTTTGATGAAATCTAACCTTATTAATGGCACTGAGATGACACCCAGTACTTTGTGTTATTGTAAGTTAATCTTGCATGAAAAACTGTTTTTCAGTACTTAATGGTTTTGTTAAATTCTGTCCGTTTGGTTCCTGTTTGATG
This sequence comes from Porites lutea, assembly GCF_958299795.1. Taxonomy (NCBI): domain Eukaryota; kingdom Metazoa; phylum Cnidaria; class Anthozoa; order Scleractinia; family Poritidae; genus Porites; species Porites lutea. The sequence goes on along the minus strand of NC_133208.1, from coordinate 3,755,052 downwards.
ACAAACATTTAGTAGGCAGAGGCAGCAAGAACTTATGCCTTGTAGTATGTTGTATGGGATAACGAACTTAAACCTTAAAGCTCTTTTTTGTCTGTGTATCTGTCCAATCAAATATATTTAAATAGACCCCTTTTTACTGCCAATACAGAATCACTTAGTCTTTAGCAATAAATGATTTATGCTAATGAGGGTTTAATTAATGCTAGTTAATGCCTGGTTAAAAGTCCTACTTGTGATGCTAATGGGCTTGCTGTTTGCTTTATAAATAATATAGGATTTCAATAGATTATTAACGTTTACGATGGCTTCACTTGACTACAAAATACTGCCAGAATTCCTATTAATTCCCCTAGGTTCCATAATTAAATTCAGTGATCCCCCCAAAAATTAAACGAATCAAAGTTTTAATGACTAAAGGATCCTTGAATAACTAAAGAATCCTCTGGCAGTTTGTAGTTGGATGAAGCAATTGTGCCAATGGTCTAATAATAATAATAATAATAATAATAATAATTTATATAAATATTATAAGCAAGGGAAGCATTATAACCAAACACATCCCCACCCAACTGTAACAACTAAGTTTTGAAAGCAAACAATTTCAAAGTTAAATATGATTCTCTGAATTACTCCCAGGGTTCCATCAGGCTGAATCCTGATAATATAAGAACTCTGAAAAAACTAAATCTTTTGCATTTCAGTGTTAAATTTGGGATTTACTTTGTTTCCCACCAAAGCAAATTATTTTTACCCTAGAGAACATCAAAAAGAATCAATCATTTCATCAAATTTTGACATTCCAGTTTTAAACTGCTTCACCTTGCTTATAAAACAGGAACAACATAGTGCTACCAACATTATGATGCCTTAATGTGAAAAAACCTGGACCTAAAGCTGATTTTTTCCCAGATTACTTGAATAAGTAAAAAGTAGTGTTGCTCTTAATTGTCAGGAGGGCAGAAAATGCCTGTCCTTCAAATATGTGAAATTTTGGTAGCAATGTGTTGATTTCAACATGCTGTCAATAATTTTTGATTAATTATTGATCAATTATTAATTATTTATGATGAAAACATCTGATCCCACCTAGCATTCCCAGTGATGTTAAACAAGATTCCAATGAGCAGTTAAAAACACCAGGTTACCAGTTTTCAGCGGCAAGGGAATCTAAACATGTAACTTGAGAAAACAGCTCACATTCTGCAATGCCTTTACCTGCTACCCCGTGAAATGACATCTGAGGAAACGCAGTGTGTAAACCCTCTAATTAAAATTGCCATAGCAGTAAAGAATACTGACAAACCAAACGGGAAAAATGTGGTAGCCTAATATTGATGTGCTGACAAATGTGGTAACCTTAATGTATTGAAGAAAGGTAATTATTGTAGAATTATGATAACATTATTATTGTCTAGCATGTGTCCTGGGTACCTTTACTCTATTTCAGGCCAAAATACCAGTATGTAATTTTTCCTACCTTCATTAATAAGACTGACATGCTTTCCTTAAGAGTAAAATGATGCAATAACATATCCTATCCATGACTCTGGTTCCAGAAAGCACAAAATCTTACTCTATTTTCTTGGAAATAACCATGGATACTTTGAACAAGAGCTTGGAGAGACAAAGGAACATAAATTCTCTCTGACTCACAGCAGACACTAATATCTGGCTACTTTTTCTTTCTCGTTCCAACTTGAATTTTTGAAGAATTCCCTGGAAATCTTTTCTATTTTCGGCTTCTATTCTCCTGTTGCTCAAGAAATGCATGACACTTTTGTCTATCATCAGCAACAATATGAAACAAAGTTAGTTCAGCAAAGTTTGAAAAGGCAAAAATTATGAAGTTGGAGCTTGATGTGACCACTCGTATTTCAAATGAACAATATGGCACTGGGTTCCTAAATAAAATAGTCTAAATGATTCCATGAGTGCGTAATTTCCCTGTAAAATCCCCCCAAAGACCCACACTCTCCTACTAAAATTTCCAGAGGAAAGAAAGATATTTCAGGAAAGAAGAATAACATCTGATATAACCCATTGGTTGATTATTAAATTCATCACTAATAGATGAGAATGGGAATTGGTGCCTAGAAAACTGATGGCAAGAATGTTTAGTTATCAAGGAAGGCACAAGGAGGTAACCATAGCAACCTTCCAACAGCAACCTCAAAAGTGTCCTACCCCTTAACTGTCAGACTGATTTAGTGCTCAAAATAATGAAACAAAAACCTGTCCTTGAAATGTGACCCCAACCTTTCCCAAGCTTTATGAGATTGTTTGACTCCTATTGCTGCAGTCATAAGCTACTACTAAGATGTTGTGTTAAACAAAACCACTGCTCAATGGAATCTTGTGATGGAAGCTTTAAACCTTATCAATAAGTGGTTGTATAAACATGTGTCTTGGAATGACTTGCCAATTAAAGATCAAAACTTTATAACCCTTTGTATAGAAGTGATTTATTCATTGAAACCAGTCCCAGATGTAAAAATGCTGGTAAATTACTGTCCTTTCCCAATGGCCTCTGTTTGTACAATGGTGGCACACACACACTGGACTAATTACGTTTATTAATGATTTTTTTTGACAATCAAGGAATTACTTCCAATTTATCACATGACTGAAAAACGTCAGACTACATGCATAAATTTTTGAAAATTTCACCTAGCCTGCAATAATGAAGATCCCCCAAAATAATTTTTTTCTTGGTAAAAGCCAATCAAAATTTCTGGACATCTCACACTACGTTCTAGCAACCCCCCTTAAAATGCTTAAATATAATTTCTTAAGTTTCCACTGTTTCCCAGAAAAAAATTTTTATAGACTCCAGAGATCATATCAATATTTACAAAGATTTTGGAAATTTGAAAAGGTTTCAATAAAAAATAAAAAAATTGGACTCCAGACCAACAGACATATTATATGGAAGTTATTTCAGTCATACAACAATTGGGTAATTAAATGATTGACGTGCATTTTTATGCTCTATAATATTAAAGTTCTGTTCTTTTGTTTAAGAAAATCTTGAGTGAATGGGGGTTGTGGAACAACAGCTGGGTGAAAAACCTCCCCGTACGTCCACTAGCTCCTAGGAGGAAAACCCCAGGCCAGCTGTACCCCACATTCAGGCCTCCCGGGCAGGGCCAGAAATTTTTTAAATCATTTTTGTGATCAGGACTTAGAAAAGTATTATTGCTATTATTCATAAAGATACTAATGGTAAGATAATATTTAATTAAGATTTATAGTCAATGCAATTATCACACAATACAAACCAGGTGTTGCAAGACTCTCTACAATCCACAACCCAACTCTGGAACCAGGAACACATGATGTCTCATATCTTTTGCCGTCTAATCCATCCTCTCCATTGACACTTCTTGTACTAGGTGATGACATCCAGGCAGCTCTAGTTTGCCCTGTCCATTGCCCAGCCAGCTGTCTTGTTTTTCCTCCAGTCTGCCCTCTCCATTATCCACTTGCCTTGTACTAGGTGTATGTTATGTCATCCAGCCAGTTGATTTGTTCCCATCTATTGTCCAATACTACTTCACACTCTAATGCAAGCCTCCATCAGTCTACCACTCTGGTAGTTGCTTCCTATAAAGCAAGAAAGAGATTTTTACATGGATATTTACAAGTACAAATACATTCTATAATGCAGTGGTATCACTGGTATTATGCTTCTAAAGATAGATAAAATGCAAGTCAAAAGCAACGTGTACTGAAGATTAGTATAATCAGAAATTCTGCAATATAATTGGTTAACATATTGACTATCTGTTGCTTATTAGTGAGAATTGCACGGGCAATTTGTAGAAAAATAACAAAAAATTGCAATATTACATGAACATCAACAAATGTCAGTCAGTCCATCAGTCCACCTATTAACCATTCAAAAAGTGTGCCAGTCAGTTAATAAATTTAACAGTTTGCCTGCCAGTCAATCAACCATTCAAACAGTTACAGTACCATTCAAAAGTAAGTTGACAGTCCGTTGCGAGCCTTGATTCTCGACGCAATTCACGATTCTCGATTCCTGTGCGAATCGAGAATAAAGAATCGAGAACACGCTATCGAGAATCAAATCGAAGATCAAGTCTCACGGAACAGAAAATAAAAGATTAACCCATGACTGATTTCTCGATAATTTTACAAAGACATACAGCTGTAACACAACACAGCATGGTTATATTCGCACAAACAACTGTATGCTTGGAAAAAGACCAATTCAAGTTGTAAAGCGAATGTTTCATCAAGGACATCTGTATCAAGCTTCATTTCCTCCAGTAAAGTTTAAAATGCCTGCTCCAAATGCAAACAGTGTACATTCGTTTACAAGCCCTGGGGGGACTCCCATATGAAAGGGCAGGGTCGTAGCTAGCATGAGGCAAGAAGAGGCATTTGCCTCGTCTTGATTTTTGGCCTCTTTTTTTCCAGCAAATTTTCAGGTTAGCTCAGGGAAACGACACATTGGAAATAGGCAATTGTGCTTCCAGTCAAATTCAGGGAGGGTTATGTCTCTTGCTATCCAGATAATTATGTGATGAGGTGTAGCCACCAATCTATTGGAGTGATCTCTCAAAGTTTTCTAAAATTATGGCGTCTCCTTCATTCAGGTTATAAAAGGCACGAACTGACAAGGTCTTACACCCCACTACATGTACAGAGGATTTCACACTCAGTCTCTAAAGTATATTATTCCCAGGGAAAGAAGTTATAGTAACCAAACATTTGAGGTGGTAGCAATCCAAATCCACACACACTCCACAACTGACACTAAGCACATTCTATGCACATTGCACAACTGACATTATAAACCGTCTCAATGAACAATCAAAATCCGATATAGAGTTTTAGCTTAAGGGGAAACTGTTCATCGCAGTTACATGTATCTACTTTGTATCAGTCGAATCTAAGCTTCACCCCCCCCCCTGCCCCCCCTCCTTAAGGCATACCCCAGGCATTTGACACCTTTGCTGTCCCGGGAGGAAGGAATTTGATTATCAGTCAACCATTTGAACTGTTAGCCAGTCAGTTACATGTAAATAATCAAAGTGTCAGTTTCTCAGTTAAAAAACGATTCAAACAATTAACTTAGTCAGTTAATCAATGTACATGTTTGTGTGTATATAATAATATATAAAAAATTAAGAATTATCTGATAAATAAATTGACGCGATGCAAACAGGTTAGAAAAATACTAAAATTTGCTTATCATTAACTTGGGGTCACCTGAATCAACTAAATATGGTATGTCAAAAATACTGGTAAATACACTGTATTACTGTAAAACAAAAAAACAATTGAAGAGTTTTTTACCTTGTGCCGAGGGCTGCTTTTTTTTGCTGATCTTGTGTTCTGATTGTATTACATTGTCTCTCAGTTTGCCATGCTATTCCTCTTCATGAAGATTTATAAAAACCAGGACACAAAGCAGTCCATTACTGAAAGAAAATCAGATTGACAAAAATTAAATTAACATGTTTCAACTTCTGTTAGAACGTTCCCTACTTTAACACATTTCATTACATTTGAAGAATAGATTAAGGCTGACAGCAGATTGTCTTCCACACTGATGCAAAGTCTGTTTTTCACAGAGTTGTAGAGTTGCGCTTTCCTGCATTTGCATGAGGAGAATTGGTTGCCATTTCACCAACTGTAAACATTCTAAACATTTGTTTTTTCACTGAGAAAATAAACACTATCAGCCTTTCGTTTTTCGTTTTTCCAGTCCTCTGGTACTTGGTGAGATGATAGCGATTATCTATTACTAAGGAGAGAGCTCCCAGGGGACTATCAGAGAACTACCACCAGGCCCAGTGGCCTTGTGTGGCTTTAGGTTGTCTATAATAGCATAGCGATACCAGCAGTTGTAATTGAAATGGGTGGCATACATAGATGGTGTACGGTTAGGGGTATGGTCGAAGACCCTATCGCACAGATTTTCTTGTGCTTGTATGTGGTATAAATTGCTTGATACAAGAAGTCCTCTCGAAAACTAGACCACAATGACCGATCACAGGCAGTACAATGCATGGCAGAGTCTACATGTGGTCTTTAAGGCATCCCAGTCTGTTTTTCTATACAAGACAACCATCTTGCGTTTTTGTTTGTTGAGTATTGCTTATTGATATTTATACCCTCAACAAACACAGCATCATGATCACTAATACCTCGGATGACTTGAGTCTTGATGATACGACTGTCGTTAGTTATAAACAAGTCTAAGACATTAATTACCCCCACAAAAGACTGGTTATAAGTTAGACTAAGCCATGATCGTCAAGACAATCAGCAAATTTTATTTTCCGGGTTAGCAGGTTAGAAAAATACTAAAATTTGCTTATAATTAACTTGGGGTCACCTGAATCAACTAAATATGGTATGTCAAACATACTGGTAAATACACTGTATTACTGTAAAAGAAAAAACAATTGAATAGTTTTTTACCTTGTGCCCAGGGCTGCTTTTTCTTGCTGATCTTGTTTTCTGATTGTATTATATTGTCTCTCAGGTTGCCATGCTATTCCTCTTCATCAAGATTCCAAGATCTGTGACACAAAGCAGTCCGTTACTGAAAGAAAAGCGGATTGACAAAAATTAAATTAACATGTTTCAACTTCTGTTAGAACGTTCCCTACTTTAACACATTTCATTGCATTTGAAGAATAGATTAAGGCTGACAGCAGATGTCTTCCACACTGATGCAAAGCCTGTTTTTGACAGCGTTGTAGAGTTGCAGTTCCCTGCATTTGCATGAGGAGAATTGGTTGCCATTTCACCAACTGTAAACATTTTAACCTTTTTTTTTTACAGAGGAAATAACCACTATTGCAGCCTTTCATTGTACCCAGTGGAAGTTATGGGCTCACAAGATCTCTGGTATAATATAATTTATTACTCCCAGCTGACTGGAACAAAGAAAACAAAACATCCTTAACAAATTAGAACCTAACCCTGACAATTAATAGTCCATACGACAAAGAAAGCAAATAAAATTTATTTGCTTTCTTATATATTACACCAGGGATGACCCTAGTTATGTTGTTTGGAAACCTCAATGCGACTCGGCATAACAATCAATGATGTTACTGTAACTATCTACCAAAGCCAACTCATGTTTCTCATACACCCTCACACGCTGTACATGTGTGATCATTAATTTACATTTCACATTTACTGTATACCAGCCTAGTCCTCACATTTGAGGATTATTGGCTGGTTTGGTTAAAAAAACAAAACAAAACAAAACAAAAGAAAAAGAAAAAAAATTAACTTAATGGGCTAATAAACAGGTAGATGATTTTTAGGCAGCTTACAAGGGCTTTGAAAGTATCTAAAGCGCTGAGTTTGCTAAAGACAGATTGAGAAGCAGGCAAATCGTTCGAAATGGAATGAAACTTTGCGAGTGTGAGCAACATGTCTTGTGCACGACAGGGGACAGAAGCCTGTGAGAGTTCCATGTAAGAGAGAGGAAGCCCCCGGTTGATTTTAAAGAGGGCCATGATGTTTCCTAGGGTACGCCATCCCAGGTCTTCAAGCATGTTGATAACACTGGACAGTGTTGTTGCTCCAGCATCAGTGTAGCCACCATTAAGCCACATGGCACTGTATTGTTTTGATCTTATATGAACTGTTATTCTCAACACCTGGGCAGGGTCACAACACTTGAGCAGCACTCAACCTAGGGGTGGACTAAGCCTGCAGAAGCTTTGGCTTTTAAAGTTGACAAATTTACCCGTAAATTTGTTTTAAGGAATCCAAGTATGCGTTTTGCCTTCTTTTGGCTGTTATCTTGTCAATGTGCCAATTCCACTTGGGATCATTTGACAACCATATACCTATTGTAGGTATTCCATGTGATCAACCGTGATCAACCTCCCTTAGTGCAGTGCCATGCAGGTAATAAGTATGTAACACCACACACTAAGGGTTGTTAAACTCCATCCTTCAAGTTACCTCCCATTTTTGTAGCACATCAAGGTCATCCTGGAGCTGTCTGCAGTGATCTTCACTTATGATAGTCAATTACAGAATGGTATAGTCAACAAATAGGTGAACCCTTGATCGTATGTTCCGCAGGAGATTGTTAATGTATGCTTGAAAGACAGACCTCTCGTCATCCACCACCACAGATTGTTGCGGTTTTTTAAGGAAGGCTTTAATCCACCTCAGAGTCTCGCCTTTAATACCATAATTCTCCAGTTTATAAGAAGAAGTCTGTTATGAGGAACCTAATTAAAGGTCTTAGAAAAGTCCAATATGATGACATCAGTCTGCTTTCATAGCACATGAGTTGTCGACTCAATTAGCTGCGATTGACATGAAATGAATCTGTGAAAAGCAGGCCACAAACGATAGAGGAGATTGTAATGATGTAGGTGTGACATGATACCCTTAGTGATGATGTGCTCTAGCAATTTACTGCAGATACAGGGAAATGTCTGTAGTTTGCCGGACTGTCCCTATCACCTTTCTTAAAGATGGGTATTACCAAGGCTTTTTTCCAGTCCTCTGGTATTTGGTGAGATGATAGGGATTATCTACATGAATTACTAAGGAGAGAGCTCCCAGAGGATTATGGGAGAAAGACCATCAGGCACAGTGGCCTTGTGTGGCGTTAGGTTGTCTATAATAGCTTAGCGATACCAGCAGTTGTAATTGAAATGGGTGGGATACATAGATGGTGTACGGTTAGGGGTATGGTCGAAGACCCTATCGTCTTAGAAAAGTCCGATATGATGACATCAGTCTGCTTAGCATGTGAGTTGTGGACAATATCACTTACCAACTCAATAAGTTGTAATTCAGATGACTTGAATGTGTGAAAACCATGCCGCGAATGATAGATTGTAATGTTCTAGGTGTGACATGATTTCCCACCAAAAATTAACGCATGCCTACTATGCGTTCATGATTATGTAAGACACGAAGGTCATTTATACGAAGTTTTTCTCGTCTTAGCTAATACACGTCTCATTTAAGAACAGGTGTTAAAGGGGCTGTGTCACGGCAGTCCAGTTTGTTTTCTTTAATCTTGCCAATCGCTCGCCCTCAATCGCTATGGAACTTAAAGTAAGCAAAGAAATTAGATGTAAATGACAAGATCAGAGATCCGAGACAAACAAATATGTCTCCTGTGCATTATTACTGAAGTTGCAAGCAGGAGGGATCAACTTTGAAAAACTGTTAGGCTGAACAGTTTTCAAAAACCCTAATTTCAATCCGTTTCAATCTTCTTCAGTTTTGCTCATCCGTGGCATCTGTTGTTTCTTTTATGCTATTCTAACCTTTGCTTTAAAGTTTTAAGTGGTTATTTTTATGTTTCTCTTAATTTTACGGGCATTTTGTAATTTCCTAATTTGGCTAAATTTCGTGACACAGCTCCTTTAAGGGCTGTTCTAAAACAAGACGCGTCTTAGCTAAGTCTCGTCTTATTCTAGACAAATGTACTGTTTATACAGAAAGTTTGCGTCATACATGTATATTTAAGACGCGTCTTATTTTTCCTCGTATAAATGGCCTATTGTCGTCCTACGTGTCCCCAATTTTACTGCAAATTCAAATTTGTTCTGCCCACAACCTGTCCGCATCATTGCCAGGAAACATGCCAATCGTCTTGTCCCACACACTGCTGTGCGTCTCAACACATTTCTACTATGGAACATTCGCAATCAATACAAGAATCGTGTTCAACTATTTGTAGTTCCAATTGCCTACCATTGCGCCCATTTTTTGTTGTAATGTGTCTCCGCCGATGCCAAGCTCATATCCAAGCAGTTGCTCTGTCAGCTGCCTTCCACCATGCCAAAAACATTGTTGTCAAGAGTGCTGTCCTCCTAATTTTTTGACACAGTCACCTGCTATCTGTCCACTGCAATGTGCAATTCACTGTGATGGCATGTGCCCAGCGCACTGTTCTCCTGTCTCGTCCGAACAATTGTTATTTTTAACAAAATCAATACTTATAGGAAATGTTCACCCAAACTTTTGGCTGCCGCAAAGCTATGCAACACCTACACCATATGTCCCAGTTTTTTCTCGCAGTACTGTTCACACAGTTGGCCCCAGTATTATTGTATGGGGCGACAAAAGTCTCTATACCTATTCAAAACCCGGGAACAAACATCACCGGTTGGAAGGTCTTTTGTGGTTCAAGAAGCCGATTATAAGTCGTAAGTTGTACATTGTGTGTTAGAGCCGTTTACTATCAAGTCAAGAAGAAAGATGTTTGCATACAAGCGCAAGAAGAAAGCATAAATAACTAAACCGCAGAATACAACGAAAACGACGAAAACACTACAGCAAAATATCTACAACGAAGGGCCACATTTAGAGACGTGTAACTAAAAGACTTTGACTTATTTCATCCAATCGACAAAAATAATAGTAACAGCGGGAAAAGATCTTTAACGAAGGGCTCTTTCTGAACTTAAAAACGGTTGCTCCATAAAAGAATGTGTTATTAGACGTTTGTGATACCTTTTACCGGTATTCTTTTGCGTATAATTAAACAATTAATGTCCACTATTTTCTGACTTATCTAACTTTTTTGTTTTCTCTGTCTCATGGAAAAGGAACGAAAAATACGTGTACAATTGACGCACTGTCAACTTCTTTTCAGCAGTTGCAGGCAATTTTACTGTAAAAACAAAACGAAATTCAAATTTATTTTTTTCGAAACTCCTCAAATCAGACTCGATTTTGATAGACACAAAAAACGTGTCCTCTTCCTCAAAAATAATTAAAACTGAGTATATCCTGGAAATAAATCACTAATGATTGTTTTCCCGCCTTTTTGTGTTATTGAACAATAGCTAGTGAAGAAACAAGTTTCCTATTATAAATGCGAAGGAAACAGGGATTCTAAATGAGAAAAAATAACTATAAAACTCTAATTAAACTTTACAACAAAATGGTCTGGCTAGACGGGTTTACACAACTCCATTTATTTCATGGTCTTCTCGATAGTGAAATTTTACGAGGTACAATTTCTACAACGAGAAATCTTTGACTATTAAATTGCTGAGCGCTCCTGAAGATGACACCAGAGGCCTGCCGCAAAGAATCGGCAGTTCTCGACTGAATCTCCAGACCTTTTTACGTTTTTTCTTTTAGTGTACGAATACAAATGATTCTTAGGACCCAGTTAAGAGGCAGCGGAGCATTTTCAAACGTAGGGGGCCGGCGGGGGAGGCTTATCGTATACCACGCCAAGCGTATACCTCTACTCAAATTTGCCAGAATGTCGTTTGCATAGTTGTGTGGAAAAAAAACCTGTTTGTTTGCTTGTAACCTTAACAGTCTCCGGTTCCTTCGTTATCAAAGTTTTGACGCGCAGACGTTGATCTTGATTCATGCTCATGGTTTCTCCTAGATGTTTCTTAAGTCGTCGGAGGGTCGAAAATGCATGCTACGAAGTCTCCCATGGCATGCACAGTTAATAGCAAATTTAATCTTATACATGTAACATATTGAGCAACTCTCTAAGGTACGTTTTCGTAACAAGAGTTTGTGGAACGCTGGGCTAGCCGAGATTTTCAAGAGAAACAACTTTTACAAATGACGGCCATATTTTTCGTGGCTGAACTGAACGGGGATGTTGTGTATGAATCAACGAAAAGTCCAAACAATTTTGGGGGGCCAAAAACGCATGCGTCTGTGAAGAACCGTACCATAAGTGAGCGAAATGAGTATTCGATCCAAATATATAGGTCGATTTTCTAAGGCAAAGTTAGGTTGGATATATCCCATGGCGGATGTACCGGTGGGGTTATAGGGCGGTGAGAGATGGCCAACTCTCTGAAGCCTGCTTGACTAACCCGTGCGGTAGGACAACTTACGGGGGGGGACTGTCGAGCTTGCTGACGGACCCCAAACTCCGGCCCAGCAAGTACTGGAGGTGCTCGAACTACAACTCGGTCCCAGAGGTAAAATGGGAACCCTCACTGCCAGAGGTGAAACGGCATTTGGAACCTCTGTCCCAGAGGATAAATGGGAAAATTGGCCTCCAGAGCTGCCTCCTTGTTAGGGTTTTTTGCTATTTTTTGTTATGTGTCACGCAATATGTATATTTTTCAATTTAGCTTGTTGTGGTGTTTCAGAAAAGATTGCCAAATAAACTCCCTTTAGGATGTTTCGCCACAAGTGACAAAATCAGTTATTGGAAAGTAAAAGCTGCCGGCGGTATATTCTATTTTTTGGTCAGAACCAGCAAATTCATTTACAGCGTTGTAAACCACAACAACCTGTTCAATCAACATCACCTCAAGAATATAACCTTAAATTTGTAAAAAATGTTTTTTTTCCTGCAGCGGGGCTTGTGAAAAAATCTCTTTTCTTACGCCGCATTTTGGACAAAACATGACAACTTCACAAAGGGGTAGATCGCATTTTCACGCCGCAAACGTGACAAATTTCGTCTATGCGTATTTCTGGCAGAAGGGGGAGATATTATTGTATTTTCTCATGGAGCAGTCTCTGCAGAAGAACGCCTTGTAACTTCCTCCAGCGCGACAACGGCCTCTTGGGCAAAAGAACGAAAATCATTGTCCACATAACAAGCAGCAAAAGATAAGGTTCACACCCCATCGAATTCCATTTATTATTATTATTCTCTACTGGCCAGGAATTAACTAGACTACAAATAATCATTTATTGACAGATCACAGGCAGAAGAGTGCACGACAGAGCCTACATATGTTCTTTAAGGCATCCTCCTAGTCTGTTTTTCTATACAAAGGAACCATCCTGCGTTTTTGTTTATTGGGTGTTGCTTTGATATTCATACATGTGTACCCTCAACAAACACAGCATCATGATCACTAATACCTCGGATGACTTGAGTCTTAATGATAAGACTGTCGTTAGTTATAAAAACGTCTAAGACATTAATTACCCCCACGTAAGATTTCTTATAAGTTACATGTAGACAAAGCCATGTTCTTTAAGACAAACGGAGAATTTTCAGGTTGGCTCAGGGAAATGACACAGTGGAAATAGGCAACTGTGCTTTCAGTCAAATCCAGGGAAGTTTATGTCTCCTGCTATCCAGATAATTATGTGATGAAGTATTGCCACCAATATGTTTGGGTGATCCCTCAAAGTTTTCTAAACTTATGGCGTCTCCTTCATTCGGGTTATAAAAGGTACAAACTTACAAGGTCTTACACCCCACTACATGTACAGTATGTTGATATTAACCAAGAGGATTTCACACTCAGTTTCTAAAGTATATTCCCAGGGAAAGAAGTTATCGCAACCAAACATTTGGGGTGGTAGCAATCCAAATCCACGCACATTCCACAACTGATATTAAGCACATTCTATGCACGTTGCACAACTGACATTATAAACTCTCTCAACGAAGAATCAAAATACGAAATAGAGTTTTAGCTTAAGGGGAAACTGTTTATCTCACTTACATGTATCTACATTGTAGGAGTCAAATCTAAGCTTCAACCTCCCCCCCTCCCCTCCCCCAGGCATACCCCAGGCATTTCACACCTTTGCCGTCCCAGGGAAGAGGGAATTTGATTATCAGCCAACCATTTAAACTGTTAGCCAGTCAGTTAAATAATCAAAGTTTCAGTTTGTCAGTTAAAAAAACATTCAAACAATAAGCCTAGTCAGTCAGTCAATCTACATGTTTGTGTGTATATAGTATTATTATATAAAAAAATCAAGAATTATCTGATAAATAAATTGACGCGATGCAAACAGGTTAGAAAAATACTAAAATTTGCTAATAATTAAGTTGGAGTCACCTGAATCAAATAAATGTGGTGTGTCACACATACTGGTAAATACACTGTATTACTGTAAAAGGAAAAACAATTGAAGAGTTTTTTACCTGGTGCCCTGGGCTGCTTTTTCTTTCTGATCTTGTTTTCTGGTTGTATTACATTGTCTCTCAGGTTGCCATGCTGTTCCTTTTCGTCAAGATTCCAAAATCTGTGACACAAAGCAGTCCATTACTGAAAGAAAATCAAATTGACAAAAACTAAATTAACATGTTTCAACTTCTGTTAGAACTTTCCCTACTTTAACACATTTCGTTGCATTTGAAGAATAGATTAAGGCTGACAACAGATTGTCTTCCACACTGATGCAAAGTCTTTAAACATTTTTTTTTTTCACAGAGAAAATAAACACTATCAGCCTTTCATTGTACCTAGTGGAAGTTATAGGCTCACAAGATCTCTGGTGTAATATAATTCATCAGCCCATCTGTCTTAATCAAAGAAAACAAAACATCCTTAGCAATGAACCTAACCCTGACAATAGTCCATAAAACAAACAAAATGAATAATTTACTACAGATACAGGGAAATGTCTGCAGTTTGCCAGACTGTCACTATCACCTTTCTTAAAGATGGGTGTTACCAAGGCTTTTTTCCAGTCCTCTGGTACTTGGTGAGATGATAGGGATTATCTATTACTAAGGAGAGAGCTCCAAGGGGACTATTAGATAACGACCATCAGGCCTTGTGTGGCGTAAGGTTGTTTATAATTGCTTAGCAATACCAGCAGTTGTTGTTGAACTGGGTGGCATTCATAGATGGCGTACGGTTAGGCGTACTGTTAGGGTTAAGATTTTCTTGTGCTTGTATGTGGAATAAATCGCTTGATACCAGAGGTCAATTTCTCTTGAAAACTAAACCACAAATAATATCATTTATTGACAGATCACAGGCAGTAGAATGCACGACAGAGTCTACATGTGTTCTTTAAGGCATCCCAGTCTGTTTTTCTATGCAAGGCAACCATCCTGCATTTTTGTTTGTTGAGTGTTACTTTGATTTTATACCCTCAGCAAACACAGTATCATCATCACTAATACTTCGGATGACTTGAGTCTTAGTGATAAACTGTTGTTAGTTATAAACAAGTCTAAGACATTAGTTACCCTGACTGGTTAACCTGGTTATAAGTTAGACTAAGCTATGGTCGTCAAGACAATCAGCGAATTTTCAGGTTAGCTCTGGGTAACGATACATTGGAAATAGGCAATTGTGCTTCCAGTCAAATCCAGGGAAGTTTATGTCTCTTGCTATCCAGATAATTATGTCATGAGGTATAGCCACCAGTCTGTTGGAGTGATCTCTCAAAGTTTTTTAAACTTATGGCATCTCCTTCATTCGGGTTATAAAAGGCACAAACTTACAAGGTCTTACACCCCACTACATGTACTGTATGTTGATATTAACCCAGAGGATTTCACACTTAGTCTCTAAAGTATATTCCCAGGGAAAGAAGTTATAGCAACCAAACATTTGGGGTGGTAGCAATCCAAATCAACGCACATTCCACAACTAAGCACACTCTACACACATTCCACAACTGACATTATGAACTCTCTCCATAAGGAATGAAAATCCGAAATAGAGTTTTAGCTTAAGTATACATATATCAGCTCTCTTCCTGAGCTCTTCAAAAAAATCATTTATTGACAGATCACAGGCAGTAGAATGCACGACAGAGTCTACATATGTTCTTTAAGGCATCCCACTCGGTTTTTCGATACAAGGCAACCATCCTGGAATTTTGTTTGTTAAGTGTTGCTTTGATATTAATACCCTCAACAAACACAGCATCATGATCACTAATACCTCGGATGACTTGAATCTTGATGATAAGACTGTTGTTGTTAGTTATAAAAAATCTAAGACATTACATGTAATTAGCCCGCGTAAGATTGCTTATAAGTTAGACTAAGCCATGATCATCAAGACAATCAGTAAATTTTCAGGTTAGCTCAGGGAAACGACACATTGGAAATAGGCAATTGTGCTTCCAGTCAAATCCAGGGAAGTTTACAATGTGTATGTCTCCTGCTATCCAGATAATTATGTGATGAGGTATATAGCCACCAATCTGTTGGAGTGATCTCTCAAAGTCTTCTAAACTTATGGCATCTCCTTCATTCAGGCTATAAAAGGCACAAACTTACAAGGTCTTTTACATTTAGTCTCTAAAGTATATTCCCGAGGAAAGAAGTTATAGCAATCAAACATTTTGGGGTGGTAGCAATCCAAATCCAGGCACTTTCCACAACTGACATTACGCACACTCTATGCAGATTGTACAACTGACATTATGCACACTCTATGCACATTTGCACATCTGACATTATGCACACTCTATGCACATTACACAACTGACATTACGCATGTGCACTCTATGCACATTGCACAACTGACATTATGCATGTGCACTCTATGCACATTGCACAACTGACATTATGCACACTCTAAGCACATTGCACAACTGACATTATGAACTCTCTCCATGAGGAATCAAAATCCAAAATAGAGTTTTAGCTAAAGTATACACGTACCAGCTCTCTTCCTGAGCTCTTTGAAAAAAGCTATAAAAGCAACTGACAAAGGATCCAACATTTTGGTTCTGAAACTGGTCTTGCATCTTGTACTAGCTTCAAACAGTTGTATTTGGAATTCTGCCATGGCACAACAAACAGCTTCTGACCATCCAGGAGATGATTGCCATTTTAAGAAGTATGGCGGATAGCAGTGCTCCCACAAGATCACCGATCAAGTCATCCAAGTGATCACGTGATCTTGACAGTCCAGAAACAGTGATTCCAGACTGAAAGGGCTCCATGCAGCCTCCAAGAAACCAAAAGCATATCAGACAGAGGGCACCAAAACCATCCGCAATCGACTTCTTACGCTGGAAACCAGACGAGCCAAATGCAAAAGGTCATTACAAGTCCTGAGGGAACACGCAAAGAACTCTACATGCCCATACGGTTTACAATGCAGGCTGAGACCACATTATACCTATTGTACAGTTCGACAGAGAATTCCAGACCAACTTGGACCAGAATGGTCGCCCAGCCAATGCAGAACTATTAATGCTGATGATAAAACAGCAGAAAAAGAACTTACATGTCCATGTAACAGCTAACAATGAGGCTTAATCCAGGCCCAACAGCAGTTACTACAAGACCTGTATCTGTTGTAGTTCAATTTGCACTTTGATACAATTTGTTTTTGTACCAATACAGAATATATTAAACTAGTACAAAATATTTTGTGCTGGTCCAATTTTTAATTTCATAGTACAGTTTGAGTGACACCTTATCGAGGTCTAACCAATTACAGTTGGGTTTGATGCCAAATGACGTCACATTTTCGCTTCACTTCATCACGCCAAGTTTGTACAGATTAGAAAGCAAAGGTCACAAGAAGAACAACCATGTATAACCATATAAGCTAGATTAGCTAATTTATTATTTATCATTGTCATTTATCGCCTGCATTTCCACTGAACTTGAGCCATATTTATAGAAATAAGCACCATACAGAATTACATTTACTTTAACCCAAACAAGGATTTACAAAATTTCGAGCAATATACTGACAAGAAAGTGAGCTTGCGAGCAACTGCAAAAATTTTGGGAGCACGAGCAAGCGAGCACTCGTTTAAATTTTGCAAGCAGTTAAAAATTTTCATGGACCATTTATCACCCCTAACAGAGCCAAACCCAGGTCCAGGATGTAGAAAAGTGCACCTTAGAAAGTTTAGCAAACTTGTAATCTCGCTTCCATGCAAGCTCAACTATCTGAGCTACAGAAAATGTTTTGTAAAGACAGTGAAGCAGTTAATGTAAATAAACAAGTTCAACAGTATACTGGTGTGTCTTTTCTTGACTCAAAGGATTTCATAAAAAGTCGATAATTATATTAAAAAGGGTCAGATAAATAAGAAACGCTCTCCAGACTTAAAGGTCTTAAATTTATACCAACCCCTCCTGTTCCTAGCTCCAATAAATCCTTATTAAAGGATTTCAATAATTTCACTATGCTCCTTTAGATACATAATGATTGTAATATCTCAGCGAACAAGAGAAAAGCTATCGGCTCACTTGAATGTAATAGCAAAATCAATCTTAAAAAAGCTGATAAAGGAACAACTACACTATGAACTATGAACACCGTCACAAAAATAGAAGAAGGCTCACAACAATTATCTGATGATAAATTCTACAAGCCTCTTACAAATCCTATTGTGCTAAACACCGCCCAAAAAGTGAATTGAATAGTCAACGAACTATCCCTTCCAGGCAATATTGACACAATGAATCAAATGGTTAACAATCGGCCTTAACCAAAAACGCATACCAGAATTTTACACACTGACAAAAATCCATAAGAAAATACCAGTCAGCTGCAGACCAATCTTTTCTGGTAGTAGCGGCCCTAGTGAGCATATCTCCAGTTTTGTTGACTCACTATTACAACTTATCACACAAAAACAGGTGTCATATTTGAAAGACACTACCGATTTCATCAACTTTATTGAAAACACGCAAATCTCTAACGATGTAGTTTTAGCCACTCGACATGTGACTTACCTGACTACACAAACATCCCTCAAACAGAGGGTATTGACATTATTTGCCATCATTATGAAAAGCACTACGAGCATAATTTGCCAATTCCCACAAACGATTACGGAAGCTTTTACCGCTCATACTCAAAGAGAATTATTTCAAATTTAATGAAAGACACTTCATACAAACACAAGGCATCGCTATGGGAACTAAGATGGCAGTTGCTTTCTCTGTTATTTTTATGGCAGACATAGATAAATGACTGCTAATCACTCGTTGTTGATGATATCTTTTCACTGTGGGACATTTCAACCAAAGAAGTTTACAATATTGTTGACTTCACTAACACATTCCACCCTACAAATATCAAGTTTACTTGTGAAATAAAATCGTCCGAATGCACTGTTTTTCTTGATAATGAGGTTTTTAAGGGACCTCACCTTTCAACTCATAAAATACTTGACTTGCAAACACATTTCAAGCCTACTGAAACTTTTCAATATACACACTTCTCATCTTGCCACCCTTCAAACTGCAAAAAGGGTAAAGGAGAAGCACTACATGTACAGCTGCTTCATCATTTTGAATCCCATCCCAAAACAGTTAATATCTAAGGATATTCCGAGTTACAGGAGCCAATCAGAACGCACAAAAATTGCTATCCACTGTTTTGGTGAATACTAATTTTGGTTAAGTTTATGAGCCGAGATCTGTGAAGAGTTTACACATTTTGGTGATGCAGTTCCTTGAGGCAACTTTACCCAGGTACTAGGACCTTCAATGGAACCTGATTCACACTGTTTCCTAACCCTAATCACTAAACATCAGAGTCATTTGGCATTAAGCGGCCCTTCAGTGTTCTCTAAAATACCTCTGTGATCGATATATGTGCATTAAAAGAATCCATAAGCAAAGGAATGGCTAACGTTTTTTTAAGTATTATTTTCTTCCCATATTTTCTGCAAAACGAACCTGTAATCTAGGGACAGCTCTGGTAAAGAAAAAAAATACCTTAGCCAAGAGTCGATGGTTAAAGTGCTACTTTAACTCATTTCATCGCGTGTGAAGCATATATTATGGCCAACAGCCGATAAGTTTCTCATAAACTGCCGCAAAGTCTCTTATTGTTGGCCTTGTAGAGTTGCTTTTCCCTACATTTGCATGAGGAGAATTGCTGGTCACGATTAACCAGCTGTAAACATTTTAAACAATCATTTTTTCACAGAGGAAGTATCACATAATCAACTTTGCACAAGCACAGTGCATGCACTCGAGCACATGTTCCTCTATGACCCGGAGCTTGTATTCCTAGAGAGTTGGAAGATTATTAAAAACAAGTGTCTTAAAATGATGCATATCTTTACAGGAAGTAAACATATCAGCCTTTCATTGCACCCAGTGGAAGCTATGTTGCTTGGAAACCGTAATGCAGCTCGACATCACAATCAATGACGTCACTGCAATTACGTGTACCTTCCAAAGCCGACTCGTGTTTCTGCCTCACTAGAAGATCCATGCACATTTAAATATTTCACAACTGACGCAAAAGGTCGACAACATAAATGTAAACTCTCTCCATGAGGAATCAACATCCGAAATAGAGTTTTAGCTTATTTCAGTCATATATTTCAGTTATTTATCAACAGAGCAATGATCTGCACTGGTGATCATGACCTGTGACCTGTGACGTGTATCCTGTACCTGACAAATTTCATGTTTGACCTTAATTTATACCAGATCTCCTGGATTTACTTGATCGATGATTCAAACCATAGGCTTAATCCTTTAATTACCATTACCAATATTACTTGCTTATGAGACCATAGTTTCCAGCGGAAGAATCTTAAATTTAAGCTTAAGTTAACTTAAGCTAATCAAACATAAACTTACCTCTCAAGATCCGTGCCAGATTTTTCACTTCTGCCATGTCACGTGCGTGAATTTTTAGATCATGAAGAAAGCCAAGTGTTGACGAGTAAGTAAAAGAACTGTTGAAGCTCAAATCCGAGTTCCAGAAGTCTAACTATGTTATTTTAGATCCAATTTACTACACACGTGTTCTGTCTGGTCAATAATCCGTCGCCATATTGGTTTAGTTGAGAACCCAGTCTCTTGATTGGCGCGTGCGTCTCGCGCGCGGGATTTTGCAGTACTCGTTTCGCGTTTCTCGACTACTCGTAAAACGCGCTAAATGGAATCAGGAAAATAAACATTTTCATGCCTATTTCTTGTTCATTAGCTTTCGCGATTTATGAGGGAGATGAATAGTAAATATAAGTTCTAACAGTGACGAGTACTTCAACTGAGTAATGAAACCAGCACATGAGGAATGTGAGTGCTGAAACCCATATGAGCTTATGTGAACGCAAAGTATGGTTCTTGCATGCCTGGGAATCGAAGCAAGATTTTCAATGTGAAAGTAATCCACAACCCTTCCAATTGCGAGCCTTTAAGTAAAATAGGCAGGCTCTTGACATGGAAACTATTCCAGAAGCTAGAGTCCGCGGTTCACTGGTCAGACGGTTATATCATGCTGATTGGTTTGTCGCTGTGGACTTGCTGATTTTTCATATTTTGATGATCCCTATTAAGGATAGTCTGCTACACAGCCGTTTTTAGTGTCGTCACGCAACGCTCCTCCCCACTAAGGAGCGTTGCGTGACGACGCCCCTGGGTCGAAACAGCTGTCTGCCAACACCCGGGTGATACGGCTTTGCACATGCGTTATGTACTGGTCAGGCCGTGGGTTGATTTACGTGTGCCAATTGCTGTTAAGTTTGCTATAATCGGCGTAGGAGAACGCAACTATTGGAGATACCTTCTGAACTTTACCAGTAATGGGGTGGTTTCATCGAAATAATTGCGCTATTGCGTTTGACACCCGCGCTCAATTTTGATGAGGGCTCCGCGCAAAAGAATAAAAAAACAAAATAGTGTTGGAAATTACCTTCATGGCAGGTGAATAAATTCCATTTTTTGTCATTATTTTCAGGAGCACCTTAAGTAGCCACGTTTTTGAGCGACGCACATCAACCGGAAGTGGACTGTTTGCACTCTTCAGCCGTGATTTTGAACAAATTTGGGGGCAAATCGTCTCTTTAAGAGTAAAAACACTTAGCAATACAAATTTGGTGGCGTCAAGGCATATTAAAAAGCAAAAGGCTAACTTCTGGTTAAAGAACGTTTCTCAAAAAACTCTCGATGCTTAAATTCCCTATTGACTTTGAATGTGACAACATTGGGTGCCTGTTCCCAGATTCCTCGCGGCACTAGCTTTCGCGGGAAAAATAAAACGGTCCTCAATGCGTGCAGAGTAAGGAAAGCACGTGCTAAAAAAAATGACGACCTTCTGACTGACTAAATCAATGACTTAACGAGGTAAGATAGCAAGTTTATGTATTTTTTACTTTATGTTGTTTTACAAAGCAAATAAATCTTTTTTCTATTCTTTATAAGGTTGTTTTCACACGCCAAAACTTTATCTATATAAAGGACTAAAAGGTCAATGAATAGCATGCTTGCAGACGTATAGGACGACGACAACAGAGAAAATACGAGCAGTAAGAACGCAGGCTAAAACAGTGTAAAACCGTCGCATTGCTTGGTATGACTCGCTGGAATTTTTTACTGTTTTGAAGTTTAAAAGCAATAAACTGAATTCCGACGGACAATTACGACTACTATACCCACATAGGTTGCGTTCCTTTGGGATGATCCGGATCAGGAACAGTGACCCCTGATCACTTGGATCATGGTAGATCAACTGAACCCATGAATCCTTGCCAGAGTGGATTGGTCAGCTCAACTGATTTACCATGATCCGAGTGATCTCGGATCACTGATCCTGATCCAGATCATCCCAAAGGAACGCACCCTTAGAGATTCTGGATTCCGCCGTGGATTCCGGATTCTAGGAACTGGATTCCAGTCTGATAATTAAGTATTTTTCAGAAAGGAACTTGGATTCCGGATTCTAATCGTTAGTGGGATTCCAGATCCCTTGAGCTGTATTCCAGATTCCAAAGCCCACAATGACGAGCGATGTAGGAGGTTCAAGGAAGACCGCTAGGAAGTTAATCTGTTTATACTACTACATGAGAAATTTCTGCAATTTGATTGGCTTAGAGCGGTGGTATTTCAGCTTAATTTGAAATACCTACATGTGAAAATTACAAACCTCTTGGGGGTAGTAGTATAAACAAATAATAGCATGATTTGTACGTGATATTTGGCATAAATAACACTCGTGATATTTCACAATTGTCTCAAATTTCACTCGCCTAACGGCTCGTGAAATTACGTATAGCAATATATCACTCGTGCAGGATGGGCTCCTGACTCGTGGTATTTATGCCAAATATCGCTACTAATCATTCTATTACCTACACAAATTCCTGAGGAGCATCGACATTTTTTGTTGTTCTGATGTTGTGTTGATGTAGCTCAACCGGTCATGAGAATACAACGGAAAGTTTTCTTGCAGTCGTCTACGATAGAAAAACCAAAATTCACTAAAGCACCTTAAAAGGAAAGGATAAATTTTTATAGCCTAACTTCATGCATTATTTATAGATACTTTATCTCTCAAAAACCACTCTGAATATTCAAGTTCATACACATCAGAAATAGTTCACGATAGTTGATCGGAATCGACGGAACGCTTCATACGATTTTCCTTTAATTTTTAGGTTAATGGTTTAAAGATTCGTGATCAAAATTTGTCCAATTTGGTTAACATTGATTCTCTTCAATTTCTTTGATTAAAATTAATGACAAATTAATTATCATTTTGTCAATTAACGCCTGTCTGTAGGCTCGGCATTAGAAAGTTTCGTAGTTTTAACTGAAAATGGGTAATATGGTCACCTCAGTTTTAATTTGCCTGGGTTGGGGGCATTTGATCACCTAAGATCGGAGCCATGAAGTGGAGTGTGCATATGAACGACATTTTGACTCGCGGAGGGGGGTATTTGAACTGCTAATCAAAGTTTTCGGAAAAATCAAATCAGTTCTTGTCAAATGTCCGGAAAAAAGGAGAGGGAATTATTAAGCTTTGATTTGACCGATGTACACAAGTGATTATGTAATACTCGGTGCTATCAAACCCTGTGCCGGAAAGAAAGTTTCCGGGAAAGATGAAAACAACTGAAAGAGTCGAAAATACGATATGGTACGACGCACAGTGGAATATTTGACTGACTTCGTGGTGTTTGATATTGTGATAAAATCAAAACTGTGTCGAATGCGAAATGTTACTTCTCAAACAAAATCATTTATAGGGGAGATCAAGGATGCAAAATGTCCTTCAGATTTCCAAATACTACGATTAAGCAAGAATTTCCTTGTAAATTAAATATGAGTTTGAGAACTAAATGACAAGATGTAGTGGCACCTGAGAAGTTATAGTCGCTATTACGTTTCCTGCTCACGTACAAAGATTGTTTACCAATGGTGCTTAGACCCAACTCACGTCAAGACATATATTACAGAGCGTTTCAGCCATGCGTCGGCTACAAAATAAGACTTTCTTGAAACAAGAAAGAGTGCTAATCTATTGAAATCCAGCTGACAAATATAGTTATGACCCAGCAGAACTTGAAATTGAACCAAAGAGACAGAAAGTACCAATCGGGAAAGAAAAGTTTCAATCATATCGGCAGCGCATGCAGGTTAACTCTCTGTGGTCGGTCACCACAGGACAACCACACGCTTATCAGCTTGCCAAGAATTCAAAATAAACTGACCCCATAAATACGCCGTACCGACAAGTAAGCTACGTGTAATTAACAGCATCTTCTTCAATCTTTAAACAAAGTTGCCAAAATAATAATTAAAAAACAATCCACAATCCAGGACGTAATTATTCACTTACAGAAATTCTCCTCATTAGCTTTTATTGCCAAGAACGAACGAGTTTATTTTCACCGATGAAGCAAGGATTTATTCAGATCGGGAGGATATTTCCGGGTATGTTTTTTTTGTTTCCTGTTTTTATTTGGGAAAATTGAATCTAAACGATTAAATTTTTCCAAGATAGAAGGGCAAGTGTCTTTGGGTCAAATTCGTCATATTTTGCGAACAAAAGGCTTTAAGAAGACTTTGAAGTAGATATTTTTACATTCAAGTATAATTTTACGGCTCAGACGTCAAAAAAACTGATTTTTCAAGACTTTTTCGTTCACCATGAGTTTGTTATATTGTATTTTTACGTCTAAAACAAACCAAGAGTCTTTATTGTTTTTGTTTTTATTAGATCGGCAAAATACGAAACTCGTGCTTTTCGAAACAGTCTTGAAACTGAGGTCTTCTGAACCACAAAAATTACATCACTTTTGATATGCTGATACCTCACGCTTTCAGCCTCTGTCAATGATATCATGTTTTGCATTGCCAGAAGAAAAACAAGTAGTTTCGAGAGATGAGCTTGTATAACCTTGCTTACTGGAAACTATGCATCTAAGTTCTCCCAGCCGCTCAACTTTTATTGAATTAGAATTGAAGTCAAAAAGACTACTGCAAAGACCGATCAAACAACGTGAAAAGATAAAGATTGCACAACAATTCGAGCTTCTGGGAGTGAACAAAACGTGACGAACAATAATCATTATGTAATCTTTATCTATTTTTCGGTTTATTTTCTTAGAAGCCACACCTTACCACGTAATACCCTGTATCTTCCTTTTATTATTTTTTAATGTATAGATTCTGTTTACTCGTGGTTTTTCCTGATAAATGACCTGATGAAGACTGGTATTGGTCAGTTGAAATATCGGAGTAGACCTCAGCCTTTTTCACATTGTTTGATCAGTCTTCGCAGTAGTCTTTCTGACTTTAATTCTATTTTTATCTTTTCCGACTGATCACGATCCTGTTTAAGTTTGATCCAACGTTCAGCTACATTGATCGTTCACGGTTTTTGCAGTGGTTTTTCAAGCCACAGTTTACATTATCGAATTATTATCTTCAAGCAGCAAGTTACTAGGGCTACGCTGGCTATGTTCACACGGGAACTTTGAACGGATAGGAGTTTAATTTTTTTGTACGTTTAAGGCCGAGCGGGGGGTGGGGGGGGGGCGGGGGGGAGGTACTCCCTTATAGGGCCTATACGGGGATGTGCCGCTGGACCGGGTATGGCTTTCGTCCTCTCGGTACTAAACAGACCATATAATTTCGCACGAGTCTGTCCTAATCAGGGTATAAAATTTCGCGCAAGTCTATCCTAAACAGTGTGCATAGTGTGTGAGTCTGTTCTAGTAATAAAATTGAGGGAGTTGTCCTAAACAGGGTACTAAAATTGAGGATGTCTTCCTAAACAGGATATGTATTTCAGGAATTTTTTGTCCTAAACAGGGTAAGGGTTTCAAACCCTCAGCGGCTCACCCATACCCAAATAATCGTGAAGGGGATTCCGGATTCCTTGAGCTGTATTCTGGATTCCAAAGCTCAGGATTCCTATTTTGCCCGATTCCTGAATTTCCCAGATTCTGGAATACGGATTCCCTAACATGGGGGGATCCAAAAGCCTAAATTTCTACTATACATACCGGTGGAAAATTTACCCAGGTGCCGTGTGAACCTTAATGTTGATTACAAAGCAATTGTTATTAAAATTAGTCATGCTGTCTTAAAAATGTTCGAGCAACTTCACCAAATTTTTGAGCAACTTTTTCAATTTTGAGCAGCTTTTGAGCAGTTTTTTGGCATATTTCTTAGCAACTTTTAGGCTTTTTCGGAGCAGAATCTGGAAGGGCCTAATCACGCTGCAGGGTTTTAAAAAATTTATTGCCTTGACATTGGACTTTTAGATTCATAATACCGAAATTTGTCCCCATGGTATCAGTATCTTTGATATCGTCAGTTGCCAAGTAATTTGTTGAGTGCAAGCTCAGACATGACTTTATGAAAAGATAAGCTTTGCCAAAACAATTTTAATTCTCTTTATTTAAGGCAGAGCATTTCTACCCTTTGTGTTAAAATTGTAGATATTGCACATTAGTGTATTGCAATTATGCTTGTGGGAATAATATTTACAAATGTTCCAAAAAGCATCTATGCAGAAGGAAATAGCTTAGGGATAGGAAAAAGTCACGCGCAGCTTATTACGAAGAGTTAAAAGTCACGCGAACTAGGCTTTCCCGCACACAATTGTTCTTAAAAGTCACGCAAAAGTACAATGCCTAGAGACAGGTCACGCGAAGGTGGTAGATTTTGGAAAAAGTCACGTAAAGCTGTTGAGGCAGTTTCAGAAATCCCATAGCAGAACGCAGATGCTGTGTACGTGATCAGTAGACCTCTGCGATGAAAATTCCCGGAAACAGCATGAGGAGATAATAGAGGGAAATACTGAAAGGTGAATGGTTCGCAAATTTAATCTGTTTGAATAGGGGTCCCTCAAGATTCCGGGAACACGCACGTGTACAAAGTATCCCTCCCACGAAATGTTGACACAGTTTGGTAAACAGATAAGCGCTTATTTACCCCGACAGATATGTCAGTTTCAAAAAATGTTTGACTTGGGAAACTGACTAATGCTTCGCTTCCTCTCGGATTTTGGCGCGCTATTTTTAGAGGTTTGGAAAATTTCCTGTTACCAAGCAGGCAAAAAATCTCTGATTACGTTCGTTTGGTCGTGATCCATTAAATCCGCGGCATTTGGCAACTCATTTTAGCCATGAAATTCTAATTGTAGTCGAGCCTGGAGGCACTGTTTACACTTTCTGCATTTGTTTTAATAGCCATCACTTATTGGAACAAAAAATACTTACATTAACATCTTTCGCATGCCAAAAAATTACTGTCGGTTAGTCAAATTTTTTGAAATACAAAATACAAACCAGTGCACCGCATGTTAGTACTATCCGTAGCTTTTTTAAGAGAAAAAAAATAGAATCTAAAAAGCTAGCTAGCGTCTATAAGCAATTCACTGGTCTTTCTACGATGTGTATGCCACGATTCGACGTTAAAGTGCGTACGTGACGTCCCTCACAAGGAGAACTATAATTCAATGTTATTTGGAGAGCACGGATAGTTACTTTATGTCAATGCTTCTCTGCATGTCTGGTTGTAAAGTTGTGATCGATATATCGTGGGCGAGGAGCGGCAAGATTAGAGAGAATCTGCAAAGAAAATACAGGAAAACTAAAAGAGAAACCATTTCTGGTGAGTAAGATCTATTATTTTCTTGTTCTGGCAAGGTTTTATAGTATCCAATTTATTATCACGAATTTCGCCAAGCGACAAATTGTATCCTGTGTACTGAATGTCTCACACGTTTAAAGCGTACCTAATATTGATTTTCAAGTTTTAATTTTGTGCATTCCTCTTTGCATTTTACAAGTATACTTGAATTCAGTTCATAGACTACATTGTATTAAATTTCATTTTTATTTCCCTGTGCCAAACGGGTGCCCAAACTCCAGAGAAAAATTCGGAAATTCACGAGATGTTAAGATATTAACATTTTCGCTTAAGATACGTTGTTAATCGGTCTTTCCTGAGTTTTTTTTTATTATCAACTGCGTGCGATTTTTTCAAAGAAATCATGGTAAAACATTAACCCAACATACGTGCCAGACATATCAAGCTTTTGAAAAATACTGGTTCTGTTATTAAGTCACGCGAAGGCGGCGTATTGTGTTATTTATATATTCACGTGACCATAACGAAGAAAGGATTTGTGCATTTCAGATGTTTATTTCAGTAGTTCCGGCAGCATTCAAACTATCTTTGCGTCTGTTCGAAACCGGGTAAAAGAATAGTCGCGGACTTTGAGATAAGGACGCAAGACCTAGCGATAAACTACTAAAGGTAAGATACATTTTCTCGTTGATAGGAAGATCGAAGCGCCCAGAACTTCCAATGACGGGCAAACATAGCATCTAACGTTCTTTACTGTCATTTGCTATTTTCCGTTCCAATGACTTTTCTAAAAGCGACGATTCAAGTCCAAGGGTCTCATAAATTCACCCAACCACTTTGTAGTAAAATTCTTGCCAATTTTTCTTTTGATACGTTTACGACCAAGCGGAGGCAGATCACAACACATGACAAAAGCGTTAAAACCGCGGAATTTTGATGATAGAACATAACAATACTACCTTATATAACACTTAATAAAAGTGACGTCATAAGACTCTAAGAGGTCTTGAATTCTTCGTGGTGGCCGGACTTTCGAGTTTATTATCGCTATTCGTTTTATTATGAAATTAAAACTTCAAACTAAGATGTTATTACACACTGGAAATTTTTTAGCAAAATGTGCAAAACGTTAAAATTTCTAAGGCATTTCCGGGTAGCTTTGGTTTCCTTTAATCTCACACCGTCGAACTGACTTACGTGTGTCATGAAGATGATCCAGGGGAGGAGGGTGAGGAGGATTTGACCTCCCCTCTTCTACGTTAAGTTACCAATTTGTCCTAGTCTCTTTTCACTCCTTTTGTGGGTCCATAATTTTTAACCAGGAAGTCTGTTCTCACACTAAATAGTAGCCTCTTTATATCAACGTTTCTTCCAGTGCAATAAATGTAAAATACATCGGCGAAACTAAACGCCAGCTCAGTGCGGATTTAGCCCGGCGCTCCATCCCGGGAGGGGGACTCCGCATATGAAAGGGTGGGGATGCTCGTCGGAAATTTTGAGTTAAACCCATAAAGGAGACCGATCTATATATATTTTCGCGTGCAACCCTAAACGAGACCTTCATGGCTAAATATGATGGCGTTTTGCCCAGAACACCCAAAATCCGGAACTTATACCCCTAAGCGAGACGACGAGCATCCCCACCCCTTTCATATGCGGAGTGCCCCCCCCCCGCCCCCCCGCCGGGCGCTCCATAGAAAAAGCCAGAAATCCACATCACTTTTATCATCCAACCCCGGCATCCCACCGCCGTTTCAGGACACTTCTTCCTTCCAGATCATTCCACCAAGGACATAGAAGTCATTCCATTACAATTAATTATTTCAGACAGGGACAGTATCCGTAAGGCTCGCGAAGGATTTTTAATATCTAAAGGCAAAACACTTGAACCCTATGGGATGAACAGAGGAGATGAAATTTAATCTATTGACATAAATTTTTATGTA
The DNA here is from genome assembly GCF_958299795.1 of Porites lutea. NCBI lineage: Eukaryota > Metazoa > Cnidaria > Anthozoa > Scleractinia > Poritidae > Porites > Porites lutea. Next base: position 3,725,604 of record NC_133208.1, on the reverse strand, counting down.
ACCTCTTTAAACAAGTCTTTATCCATTCTATTCCTCAGTATTCCTCCACCAATCACATTTTATTTTTTATTTGTGTGATACTTTATACACGGTAACCGTTTATTCTATTTTCACTTAGTTTTTCTAGCTCCTGATGAAGACTAGTTTTGTCTAGTCGAAATATTAGGCAAATTAATTTGTAACCCTTAGCTGTCCGATGAGCCTTTTCTTCAATTTTAAGTGTTATTTTATATTTATATATCTACGACAAGATCTGGCTTTCAATCGCCGCTCTTTGTCCAAGTGGTCCTTGCAAGAATTCATTGTTCACTAGTTTCTTCGAGTGTCTGGTATGGTTGCCCTGGGGGGATACTTGGGTTAATTTTTGCTGGATATTTGCCGCTGTGATGAAAGCTTTTGCCGTTTCAAGCACAAATCGGCGAAATAAGCGATAAGAGAATTCGGGCCACTTCGGCGTATGAACAACAAGGGGCGAGGGAGGAGGGGGGTTGGGGAACTAACTCTACAACTCGCATGGCTAACGGGAAAGGAACTCGTCACTGTTCCACGGTACTAGGATCTGCTACAACTGGAAACAGAACGGCACTCAAACTTGAACTTCAACAGTTTAATCTGCAGCTCATGAACGAAAATCGTACAAGCATGTGAATCCAAAATGTAAATCAATGTATATCCGCAATGTAAATCGAAAAACAGGAATAACAGTGCTTTACTTATACTAACCGATCAACTTATTACAACATCGTAAAACAAATGGAAAGAAGGCTGAATAAAATCATCAGCAGAAAACTAAAAACTAATCTGGATAAATTCAGCTTTGAATTTCATATGCTTTTGACCCGCTAAATGACTCAAAACAAGAGAGAATGAGATCATTCTCTCTTGCTCAAAATTAAATGTCAATCAAGCAAATGACAGGGGCACCCAACGAGAATATAGTTCAAAACCACTTAAAACATATCATTGTTAAACGTATTTTAGTATTTAAACGGTAGATATAGGCATATTTTTATGCCCTAAAAATCTTTTATCTGTTCCGATTTCCTAGCTGAAAGTCTAGTGATCCGAAAATTATACGGATCAAAACTCACTTTTTCGAAAATTTCTCAGCCAGAAAAAAGGCTCCCGAAAGTTCTAGATGACCTTTTTAGGCGTTAAAATCCGTTAAAAATGGGCAATTATACCATTTTTTAGATGTTCGAAAATCGTAGGAGAGTCAGGCAAGCAAGAAATTGTACAACAAATGTTCCGAAAATTCTAGATCTCAAATCGTCTTCCGAACAGATATTTTCCTAAGATTGACATTGGGTGCCCCTGAAATGATTCAGCAGCAAAGCTGTGTAAAAGAATTCGAGCTTCCTTTGCTCAGGATTCCTTAAAATGACAAAATAAAAACTATGAACGGTTGGTATTTGAACAGGCGGATAAACCAGTTATTCAGTGACTAAGCTGTACAAATGTTCAGAAACTAATTATCCTATTAAAAGTCAACATTGAAATGAAATGTGTACTAAAACATATCAATGAAAAATTCAATGTAAATTACGGCTAAAACAACTTGTAGATATGAAATTCGAGGCAAATAAAGAATACATGGGAAATCGGCTTAAACTGCTGGCCTTTCAGAACCCCCACCCTATTCCACTCCATTCTGTGGCCAAATATAGACCCCATGTTAGTCACTTTTGGGAAAATGTAATTTTCGCGATCCCAACTTAGTAACCGCCTTTCTTTTTATGCATCTACTTTATAACGCCTTTTAACTAGGTCATCTTGAAATGAACTGACACATTGGTTAAACTTAATGAAGTAAAAATCTTCCCACTTTCAAATCCGTACCTACCTGAATTTTCTGATCCCCCAAAATCCCGAAAATGTGCGATCCCCTTCTAGTAACTCTAATGAAAATTGCAACCCCATTATGGTCAATCCAGCCATTAAAATGCGACTTCATCCAGCGGCACATCCCCATTAGCCTATCACTAGGAAGTACCCCCCTCCCCCTCCCCACCCCCAGGATTGCTGCCTTTGCCCCGCGCTTAGTTTTGGCCTAGGGTAATATCGAAGAAGATTATTACAGACCTACCTCTGTGGTCGTATTATTTAAGTTGATGTTTTAGCGTAATGTCGTTCAATTTTTTTCTCAAGGGGCTCAAGGATTTAAGAGAGAGGGGCAGTACCTTTAAGTAGGCATTTGAGACGGGGGTACTATTTTTCAGTGGAAGATATTCGTCGTTTAAAAATGGTGGTGACAAACTAGATCGTCTAGGTAGAGCTATTTTAGGACACCGGTGCTTGCGTGGAGGCTATGGTAGAGACTCTTCGTTTAAAATACATTGAGTAACCTTTTCTTTTCCAGGAAGGTTGTAGTTAATTCTGTAATGTAAAAATAAAACAAAAAACTTGAAACAGGATTGACACGAAGGAAATTTGTAAGTTACTTACGTCATTTACCTGTTTACGTGACAGCTCCACGGGATATAAATATGCAGATGAACATATTTACTCACATGATGTCAAACTTAACCTTCGTGTATTATCTTGAACGAGGCCGTGTCGCATGATTCAACATTTTTTAAGAATGACTTGCTCTCCACGCTCATCTATCTATCTGCCTACGTCCACATTGTTTTATTAGAATGCTACCACGTTTTAAGAGACAAAATCCTAGTTTTAGTTTCATACGCGCAAAAGAACACTCACATTACCATCGCTAAAAGAGCCTTATTGTACTTCACAGCTGAAGAAAATATCAAGACATGGTAAGTTTGCTTGACTTTGCTAAAGTAAACAGTTGGCTTAAAGGAGCTGCGTCACTAAATTTACGAGAAATTTAAACCCAACAATAGAAACTGCCACCAAATTGAGTGCAACATGAAAAATAACGACTCAAAATGTTAAAAGGAAGTTTTGGTAACAAGGCAAATATGTCAAAAGGAGTCACGGGTGGACAAATTTGACGAAGATTACTGATTGCAATTATTTCATGGTTTTGAAAACGTGTTTGCCTAACAGTTTTTCAAAGTTTCTTTTTTGGTGTATAGAATGGTACCTCGAAAAACGTGGGTCTCGGAAAATAATGGCCTGATCTCAAAATGTCGGCATTTGAAATAAACGTGAAATACAAACCATGAAATACAGACGCCGAATATGTTACCCTTAGCAGCGGTACATTAAAGATAATTGACTCAGCAAATATTCATTGCTGCAGGTATTCTTGCCACACCACTTATTATTAGCTATATGAGCCTCAGTTTACAGGCAACGGCTAAGAACTTTATTAATACCATAACCTCAAAATCTTCAGCACTTAGAGTCTTGGGCTCGGATTTTTAAGAGTAAAGTTTCGGTCTTGGATTTGATAAAAAAAAAGTCTCTGTCTCGAATTTTTAAACCAGGGTCTCGCAGTCTCGCAAAGTCTCGATTTTACCATTCTTTACCCCTATTTTTGTTGTTAAAAAAAACGTTTGAAATAATACTGGAGAGGCGTATTGGTCGGGCAAGAAGCTGTGTTTTATGATTCATAATTAATTTTTTCGCTAACGTCAAGTTCCGTCGTAAGAAAGCGTAATTTATAAGTTTTAAAAAAATTAAGTACACGTTCGTGACAATACTCACTAAGCTATTCGTGAAAGATTTCACTCCTTAAAATTTTGTGAAAATGAAGTCATCTTCTAGAATTAATCCTTGCAGTCAACATCCTGCTGGTTTAGTATTTAGCCTTCTTAAAATACGAGTAGCTTAGAAGCCATCGTAGCCAAGTAATTTTCTATATTAATGTTCAATATATCGTCGTTGTTCCTTTCTCTCTTAATTAACTTTTATTTTACTTTGTCTCATTTGTTGTTATATTGATTGTTTTGGTACTGAAATCTTCACGTCGAAGATAAAGTCAATAAAGTTGGTGTCATCATTAAAAAGAACTCGGATCTACTCATCATGCATCGGATTATTTAATTTAAAAAGAATCAGTTGCCCGTATCAATGGCTTTTGTCATAGTTAAGCATTACCGAAATCGCAAGTTTTTATACACTAACAAGAGAGAATGATCTAACTCATTCTCTCTTGACACTGAAATATCCGCATTCAATATACATATATACTTTTAGTTTATAACTGCTCTGTAAATTTTAGAGCGTTTGATATTGTGAATAGATATAGATCGGTACAGTTGAAACCGAGATGGCTATACCGTCAGTTATAGTACTCCGGGGCTCGATAGCGAGGATTTTACGGGAAAATAAGGAACATAAACAGTCAACCGTGTAGCATGTTCAAAACATCAGCTGTACAACTATCTCATGTAAAAGGAAAGCAATGAATAACAATCAGCCCATGAATGCATGCTGCCCTTTCGAACCACGTCACGTTTCACTGATAACTTGTTGAAGCTACACTTCCGGGTTCTTAGCTTTGGTGTAAGGGGGGGGGGGGGGGGGAGGGACAGAAATCCAGAAAGCTCGTTCATTTCCACCTCATCCCCTATCCCCTCCCTTCCAAAACAAAACTGAATGTAAGGCTGGCACTTACGGCTCGTGAGTCAGGGGCTGATTTATTTGGGGCCAATATTTCGGCTAACAAAATAGGCCTTGCTCAGGGCCAGAGCTACACTGAAAGAGATACAGCAAGAAAGAACCAGTCGATTGTATTTACGCGTTGAGTGGACCTCTGCATTCAAAGGTTTTTACTAATTATTGACATATGTTTAGCACATGAATCCTCACGTGATTTGAAGGATAGAAGATTTAATTGCATTGATCTCTAGCTTTCTTAAAAAATAAGATTGTTTATTATTACAGCTGTTCAAAACCGCCGATGACATGGGAGCTCTAAACTGCCTCAAAACAAGAATTATTTATTTTATTTATTAATAGATAGTTATTTTTCACATGATTACCGCTTTCTTTTCGGTTTTACTAAGCACTTCAAATTTTATTTAAGTCCACTGACTAAAATGTAGTTTATTCGGAAGGGTAATTTTATTTTATGATTTTGCCTTTTTCCGTCTCACAATCCCGAACATTTAGCCTGAGATAGCTTCTCTTGAAGTCGTTTCGACCGAAAATCTGGCGGAAACGAGGCGAAACGTAAGAAACGAGAGACCATCACGGAAAGAGACTTCTAATTAACATAAGTTGTTCACTGAAGTCTTGGCGGTTGTCATGGTGACATACAATGATTCGCTAAAAGCAAGGCATAATTTGCGTAATTTGCTTTGAAAAATAGACCGCGAGCGGCCGTCCTCTTGTCCTCAGATCCTTGCGCGGCGAGGGAAAAAGTAAAATAACCGGCAAGTTTATGTGGATAAAAAGGAGGAGACTCAAAAGACAAATAATTTCGGATTTGGACTGGCTTTACTATCTCGTTGCTCGGATTTTGTATTCAGTTCAAGTGATTCCTTTTTGCAAGTAGTATTTTATGATTTTCGCTGGCCACCCGCGTCCGCACGATTCTGGAAATTTTCAGTGAAACCGCAAATTATTTACACGGTCTCATATAGATAACGATTTTCTGTCAAGTATGTGCTTGTCTCTAAATGTATTCTGAAACAGGAGGGATAGAAGTACCTCTAAAATGGTCAGGTACTTTAGTCGACTTCTCATTACAATCAATGAACCAGCGGTCTGTTGCTGACTAGATGTTGAGCTATGGCCGCATACAGCTAAAGCACCTACTAGCAAAGTAGTGGCGAATTAAGTAACTTGAATGTGTGTCTTCATGTTTATTTAGCCCTCCGCAATTGAAATGCACTCGAGGAAAAATTTTAAGGGGTAACCGTAATTTGCCAATATCAGCATGGAATTAGGTGTAACTCATACAGTAGCCTATACCTTTGATTGACGGCTTCGTTATTATGATGGCATCTGCCTAGCTGCACGAAAGAGAAACTAGCTTCTCGTGAAAGTTCGAGACGAAAGTAAAACCTATCAGCAAGTCCCTGAATGTCTGCCAAAATTTAAGGTCAAGGGCTCTGTTACAAAATTTTGTGTCCAACCGTCGATTTATAATTAAATGTTCGTAAAACATAGCCAGTGTTAACGTCTTATTGATGCTGACAGTTTCGATGACTGTCAGCCATCTTTATCAAAACTTGAAAAACATTGAAAGTGTCAGAAGCCTTAAATAGGCGTCTGAAGGTGTTAATTATTGCGATAAACGCTGTCACTCTGTAGACGCCTCCTCCCCCCTGTTTTAAGAATATTTAAATCGACTGTTTAACTTCACTGTGTCTAACCCTGTAAGCTCCAATATCCACATATGAATTCTCCAAACTAATCTTCATACATTTCCTTGAAGAATTAGTTAAGAGAGTTTGTTAACAGATCAAAGGATTTTCTCTTTAGTGATCATTATATTAACTCTCATAATCATTTCTCTTGGCAACACATGGATATTGTCAGGAGAAAATTGATGTTGATCACTATTGGGACTTAAAGGATTAATTTCACATTTCAACATACACAGCAATGCATCAACGGAGACATGCCCAAAGAAAATCCCCGGGGGGGGGGTTACTCAGCCTAGTTTTATCCGGGGAGGCTCCGCCCCGAGGTCCAATCCCCTACCTAGTTTAGAAAACGGCATCCCTTTTGACTGCTTTAAATGCTCGGTCTTTTAACATGGATAAATTGCTAAACTAGAAATTCTTCTTTTGGTCCCTTTCACAGATATATAAAAGGTCTGTTCGAGCCCTTTTTGGTCCTTTTATAGACCCAAATGACAGATTTCCCTATCCTTTGATATACTTCAACTAATGACATCCGTACCCTTCTGTTTATATACCTGAAACCTAAAAAAGGTACCCCTTACTTCTGTCAATTTGATGCTGTGTATTTCAGTTAGTGGACACTCTTCTGAAACAACTATATATTTAACTGACGTTGGTTATAAAACACTCGAAACTAGAGGACTGGGCGCTTCTTGAATTCTTTTGTCAAGCTTTTGTCTCAGTGGTTTATTTACCTTTCAATACACGAGTCTCCGGAAATTGCGGTTCAGAGATCAATAAGCAGTTTCCATACCCGCCCGCCCGCCTCATTGATTTGCAGGTATTACGGAAGATCAAGTTACCAGCATAAATTTAAAACTATTAAACGCACGATAATATAATGCTTTTGCCTTGTAGACATCTACCAGTGTCCTTGGAGAAATGCATTATTATGTGCGTTTGCTAAAAGACGGTTGGACGACCACAGACACAAGAGATGCCTAGAGTTTTCGTCAGAACTGCTTTTAGTAACGGGTAAGTAATTTTCCATTCTCCGACTGTTACTTCTGAAGTGAATAATTTAACAGTACGCTCCACGAACACGATTCACGCTTACTACTTACTCCAGCAAAGATTATAGCCTCTTTCTACGGCATGTTTAAGGCTAGATGTTGATAAAGATTGTCTCGGGTTTTTGTTCTGAAACATTCAAACGACGGCGTGTTAGAATGGGTCAAGTCTGTTTATCTAGAAACAACTTCCTGTGAATACTGATCTCGAAATAAATTTGTCTGAAATTTCTGGGCTCGCTTCGAACCAGATATATTAACATAATTTTATTATAGCAAGGCTGTGGTTACAAGTTTTGCGTCTTTTATTCAAATTGAAACAACTAAATATAAAAGGCTTTATCTGCCTCCGGCAATGCTTTCCAGTTCCATATTATTTTGACTATTTTGAGTAGGTTATGGAAATTTAGTCGCGTTATATTAAAGTTCAATTTAACGATTGAAGACATTGAAGAGAAACTGACTTAAAAGGTATTTTCCTTAATAAAGCTGTTTAAAGAAAAAACGTGCGAGCAAGGGCCTGGAATATTAGCCTTGCCTATATATAGAATCTTCGTGGAAGTCGGTATCGGAGGAATCGACTTCCTTGTTCTTCTTTGTTGAAGAGGAGGTATTTGTCGGTGTTTCGTCGGGAAATTGTCGTGTTTTTCCGTCATTCAGCGAAACATCTTCGCACTTTTGAGGAGGGACAGATGCAGAGGAGATCGGCTTTTATTCGTTGGCATCTTTAGGGGCCGATAATTTATAAACGGAGTTGAGCTGGTGTATATGCAAAAACGGGTTTTAAACAGTATTTTCAGTTTGGAAATCGTATCATCTTGATATTTTTTACTGTTAATAATTAACGTCGAGAAGGTTTTTGGGCAGAAGACTAGACGTAAGCTTTCCCGCAAAAAGCTTTTCCATTTTTAGCAAGTTTCTAAAAACATACTTTTGTGCCAAACAATCGAACGAGTTTAATTTGTTTATATGCGTATTAAGTTAAAAAATTTTTGGTGTCATGCCTGGTGTCATATTCACTCAGGAAACTAAAGACAATTAGTGCACTGTGAACAGGTGTTTTTATATATTTTAGCTATAATCCCGGGTATAGTGAAGAGGTGGCATTAAGCTTCCTTTCTACAGCACAGTACCAAATTTCATTAACAAAAAGCTGAAAACTTATCTTCTTACTGTTTATTTTTCTTGCTTATCGCGTACTCAGGTGTCATGTTAAGCCCGATGTTAAAATTGAAGGCCAACGAATTGTATTTCCCGGTCGGTGTTCATGAGCCATGTTCGTCCGTCCGGAGACATTCCCCTAACCAGTCTCCGATCTTTAGTCACAGTAAAAAAATAGTATTCGACAGCTAGGCGCAGTGTACTGGCCGGGGAAATTGGAAAATGGAAAGTAATTAAGTTCGTTGAACGTTAAAAATATCTTTGTCCTCAGTATAGTCTGTGGACATACAAATTTTATGGTAAGAATCTATTAATACTGACTTTGGATAGCACTTAAAAAAAAAAGACAAGAATTTTGATAATACATTGCAACTAGAATTAAAAAAGAAAAGAAGGCTAGGACCAGTGTTTGAACACCTAAAGGGAAACCCTCAAACTCAATCTCTACTTTATATTCTCTCTGGAAAATGTGCCAATTTCCTTTTTTATTTTGATGGTTTATCAGACGCTATGTCTGGGAGCTAAAAACTACAATACAACCGCGTAATTGATCCCCTGCGAGCAGTGGTTTCTGGAAGCGTCCGGCCTGGAGAAACCACTACTCGCAGGGTACACAATTGAATACACTTATATTCACGCGTTTATTTTAGTACTCGTGAAATATTGACCGCGAAATTACGTAACGAATGGGGTAGAACCGAGCTGTTTTGTTCGCTTTCCATATTATTTGGTTTTTTTTTTCTCATCGTGAAACTGACTTTTTCCACTTTCAATTGGTTTCTTTTTCTTCTTTTTCTTCTTCTTCTTCTTCCTCTTCTTTTTTGCACTCATCAACTTTTTCTACCAGCTGAACCTTCTTAGTTTCACAAAATATTTCCAAGATTTTGCCATAATCGAGATATAAATTACCCGTGACTTCACTTTTACGCGCAAGTTTGATATTCACTCCTCTTCTGTCAGCAAAGGCGTGACGAAAACACTAGAGAACGTGTGCCCCCGATTATCGAATTCCACCTTAAGGGCATAATCCCCTAAACTTGTCTTGTCATGAATTATTAGTGTTTTGCTCGACGGTATACTATAAAGACCCGAGTCTTTACATTTATTTCTTGTGTTTACTCTTGACTTCACTCGCAGACGGGTATGGAATCCGCGGTATTCTGATCAAGGAAAAGCTATCAACGGTATGTCAACGAAATCTACAGGAAATAATTCTCTTAGCCTCACTCCAAGATAATTTTTGTATTGCGTTATTAAGAACTGAATCTTTACTCTAATTTGAGGCTTTAACTCCATTCCATAACATGGAGATTACTCCCTAGCTAACATTGTTCTTTTCATAACTAATTTTCATTGTTGTGGGAGCGTCAGAATCTCTAGATTCATCCTAAGATTCTAGCCAATTCTAGGAGAGAAAGAAGAAACGTATCATGGTAGCGACGTCTTCTTTTTTCCCTAAAACGTTGACTTATATCGTTTGACCTAAGAACAAAAAAAAAAAACGTAACGAAAATGTGAAAAACAAGCACAGTGGTTCATGATTATCGACAAGAGCCATGGCTCTTGTTATCGATTATCTTTATTTTGTATTTGTTTTGGCTTACTTGTGTGTTTACAGGGTGTAAGAAATATTTGGCCTTGAGACAATGGAAACATTCCTAATTTGCTGAGCTTTGAACACCGTTTACAATGCAATTCGATTTATAGTTCATGTGATATATCCGTAAGAGCACATAGCGAGAGAATGTCATGTATAACTTGTCATCAGGCAAGGTTTCTTGGAAAATCATCAGCACATATGACTTTCCACCGGCTGACCGCAGGAATCCGGCATTCGGATACTTTGAAACCGGACGAGGCCTTACCCGACCAGGAAACAACATTTGCGTCACGCTCATAATATCCCTTTATAGATCTAGAAAGGAACCGTGAAAAAGTACGTACTTCATTCCTATGGTTTACGTCAGGGTAGACTTAGGTTTGAACTATTATAACGATGAGTCAGTTAACATCGAGTGAAAAATAAGTCAAAACATGTATACTGTAGACTTTTCTTTCTAAATTCCGGCTTATACAACCTCTTAAGGGGTTTTAGGACAGCTTATAAAGTGAGGGAGGACCTATAATCTGACCAAAAAACGTTTCAAAACAAGCTACATAGCACAGGGGCGGATCAAGGGGGAGGGTGCAGGGGGTGCGCCCCCCCCCCCCCTGAGATGACCTGCGGTTTTCTAATACAACTGGTATTCTGCAAAAAAAAAACTATGTGGTTTATTGGTGTTGAAGTAGAGCAAGAGAAAATCCTGGATCCGCGCCTGTAGCAGTACTGATCAGAATGCCTTTAGTTTGAAGTTACTTGCTTTTCAAGCTTTAAAACGTCGCAAAAAATCGAATTTACTAGTTATACAAGCTAGAGGGAGGCTTATATATTCGCAAGGACAGAAAAATGCCTAATTTCACGTTTTATGGAGTACGTAAACAAGCGAAATTTTCTTTCTTTTTCTGACCTTGAATCTGTTTGATAGGAATTCGGCTCAAAACGAGTTTGCTTGCATGTGACGATTAAGCAGTAAATGAGTTGGAGTTGTAGCGTTCGAGATTGAAAGAATGCAAATTCGCTTTTTAAACAAATGAAAGCGGAAATAATCAGTCTATTAAGGCTGTTGAAAAAACTGGTGCACTATCATGCATTTACAAATTAAAGTAAATTAGCATTTGACTTGGTAAACTAGGAACGCCCGTCAACATAAGTTTGACTGATCATGAAAGACTTCCTTAGCGGTCTAGAAAGTGCCTAGCAAATGCCTAGTCAGCGCCTTTCTTCATACTAATTTGAGTGCCTAGTCATTTGCCTTTCTGCATACTAATAAGCCAGTGATAGGTTGATATTCATTCCATTTTGTTTGCTAATAACTGTACTTTCGCGCAACGACCTTACAATAAAAACAAAAGACCGGGCTAATAGAAGTGTCCAAGGGAATTAGCAGTTTTTTTTTGGGGGGGGGGGGGGGGGGGAGCAAAAGTGGAGAGCAAAAAATTAATAAATGGTTTATGCATGAAATGTTCTTGAAACTGTTGTTTCTCAAACTGAATTGAAAAGGCACCGTGGGTGGGCGAGGAACAAAAGAAAAAACAAAGCATGTTTAGGCAAGTACAAGATCTTTAAAAAGATATTGTCGAAGGCAGAGTTACTAGGCGTCTACCCTTGTATTCGAGCCGTCACATCAGCCTCTTTGGGGTCTTACAATTTATAACTGTGAATTGCTAGGGAGCGGGAACGTGACAGCTGGTTAGTAATGACGGCATAGATTTTTACAGGTAGGAGGAAGCTACAATGTTAGACAAAAACCTTGAAACACTTTGAACATTCGCGCACCACTTCCGTCTCCCTCCCTTTTGCAATGTTTTTGTAGCCAGTGAAACAGTAAAATGTCATCTCAACAATGTTGTTGTAGCCAGTGAAACAGTAAAATGTCATCTCAACATTGCACAGGGGAAAGGGGTGTTTCAAGGATATTTGGCGAGGATTGTAGCTGTATGGCTGAAACGTTACAACACAAGCTAAAAACACTTAATTACAAAGTGATCCGCCCGAAAACTGAAAATATTAATAATATTTTTTTAACATTCTCTGCTACTTTTCCTATGTTCCTAGTAAGAGACTTCAGTGTGTTTTCGATTTCTTCATTTTTCGTGGTGTTTGATAATTACTGCTCTTGCTGCTTGTGGAGAAGTTTTGCTTGTTGAATA